>NC_056720.1:11835289-11960289 GCF_018831695.1 Puntigrus tetrazona
TAAAATGACCTTTTATGCAGTGTGTAGACTTAATATACTTTAAGTACACTGATTATTCATGATCATGTCATTATTCATGTATTCCACCTTTTACCACTACCGCTTTGTTGATGCAGTATAACTACCTTGTGTCTTGTTGCTGTGCTCAATCTTGCCATGACATGAAACTGTCTTTCGGTTCATGACTGGGTTTCAACCTACGCGCGATCATTGTTAGCACCACATTGAGTCGGTGCTATAGGTGAAATAATGCGGCTGCGTAATTATTGTTGATGTGTATCTCTCCTGCTGTTCGGAGCACAGGGCGATGCTGTGAGATGACAAAGAAGGCTGATCTTAATTTGGTCCTCTTGCATGCATTTGAAGTGCTGATTAGCTGATTAAACTTGAATAAATCATTTTAGGTTGACTTTGTAGATAGAACCTTTTTTTAATAAAGTCATAAAAATGTACAACTGTACAAACAAAAACAAACTGTCACAGAGCAAGAATATGAATATCTCAATTTTAACCAAAATGTTAGATAGAACAACATGGGTCCAATCAACCTTTCGTCAAAAGACTGAAAACAAACAAGGATGCTACTAATACACTGTGGCTACAATTAACCATGTTGTTACATGTGCTTCAGTCGTGTGTACCTTACCTGATGTCCTTGTGGTCTGTGTTATGTGGGAAAATCATCTAGACCATTGAAACAAATAATCTGTATGTGTATATGCTGAAGCTGTTTAGGTAAGAATAGACTATTAGGACATTAAAACATTCGTATTTATCAAATGCATGCACAGTAGCTTCCTGAAACACATTTGAGTGATCTTAACCCCTTCAGACCTGTTTATTTATTTGTTTTTTTTTACTAAACAAAGGTTTGTACAAACTTTTTTCCCTTTATGTTCACTATAATGGACAGCACAGGACTGAAGAAAATACACATATTTTAATCTATTCACAATAAGAAAAGGCTGGTCATTAAGTTTAACTAGTGTTTAATCGATATGCTGTGATATCACACTTAGGAACCACTCCCTCTGGCGATAAAATCTTAATATCTTGTAGTGTTTGTGTACTTTTTTATTATCAAGGTTACATCCATATTCTACTTCCTACTGCTTCCAGTTTTTCTTTGTGGCCAGAAGAGGGCTTGTGGCCTGCATAGATTCTGAATCGCTCAACAGAATAACTGTCAAGTTCCACTATCCATTGTCCCTCATCTAGCATACAGCCTAAGGAATCTAAGAGGAGCAACACGTATTCATTAAGTTGGACCTCCACAGTGCTTGCAACAGAATCAGAATGTGAGAGTCGATGGTGGAAAACCGTTTTCAGTAGACTTCAATCCAGGAGACTCCTGCCCGTCACTATGTGTATCTTATGATACTGTACATGAGTGTCAACGCATCAGTCTTCAGAATTTTTGCACAAGGTACTCAGACTTTCTCACTCAAATTCGTCATTGTATAAATTGATGACATTTTATCTACTCAAGAGTCAGACGGAAAATATGGGCGTGTTACACAGGTTCTCGAGGCTATGCAAATACCAGTTTTCCTAAAATAAATCCACCTTTCCTTCCCTTCAATACTGTAAAAGTTGCTCTGAAGAACAGAATCCAGAAGGTCCTTGTCAAGGTATAATGTGCTTTCGGTCTTTTTCCTTGCATCTGAAAAATCACTTATATTTAATAATAATTTGCTTTTCAATTTTTAATTCTAAAATCTCTTCTCATATTTGTCTGAGCTCCAATCTTTCAGTTTTAATCTTTCCCATAGTATAAGTGATTTCTGTAAAATATACCAATCGCCTTGCAAACATGAAACTGAGGTTCACCAAGACAAATGACATATATACTTATTCTTGAAACTGAACCTTAGAAAGCCAACTCTTTTGGGCAGAAGGAGGGTAATCAGGAAGAACGAAGAGTGAAGGGTTGTCATAAAACAACAGGGAGATAAGAGGTGTTGTTTGCTCTTTTTTGAGTTCTTTGTTTCCTTTGGAAGATCACTTATGGTGGTCAGAGATGGCAAGGGATGCGAGAAGGTATGATGGATGTAGGATTGTTCATGTCCAAGAGGTCAGCTGGTAGTTGTGACCCCCGCTAATCCTAGATAAGCCCTGGTCACACCACTGAGTGAGACTTTATCACAGATCTACCCTCTGAGGTAACACTTGTATTATAGTAATCATGGATAGATTCTCCTAAGTTCTGCCATTTTATTACCCCTCAAAGTTTACCCACTGCCCTGTAAACATGGAACAGCTGTTTAGCCAATATTTTGGTTGTTTGGACTCCCTGAAGACATTATGGTATCTGGGCCAGATACCCCTAGCTTTCATATCCAGTGTATGGAATACATTCTTTTATTTCCTTGTGTGTGACTCTTAGTCTCTCCTCTGGATATCATCCCTCAATCCTTAACGGACAAGATCTAAGAGTAGTAAACCCAGGAGTGCCCTTCTGCCATAAATACTGGGAGTTCTGGAACCAGTTCTCAGGGCATATCCAGGTATGCGGCTATGAACCTCCTTCACCAACTGGCTACTGGTCTCACTCCCTTCCAGTGTAATACTTGGTTTCCAGCCTCCTAGTTCCCGTGGTCAGCAAACCATCAGACAGCAGTCGACTACTACAGTTCCAAGAGCGCAAGAGAGTCTGGGACAAAGCTTACCTTTATCTCCAACAGGCAGTGCTAGGAAAGAAATGCCAGATGAGCAGGGGAGAGCTGAGACACCCACCTTTCCAACCTGGCTAGAAGGGTATGGCCTTGTATGACATTCACCTGCCTCTGCCCAGACTCACACTGAGTTGCATGTGATTGTGTTCAAATTTGCTAAAATCTGGATTAAAATCTGATTTCCTTTTTGAGCTAATTTGGTACACTGATGTACATAAAACCATGCTGCAAGCAACAAATCACATCCAAATAATAATAATAATAGTTTACACTGTCCTGCTCTGGCAAAGTGTGGTTTTGGATAATATCAGCATTAATCTATATTGTTTGTTTTGTTTTTGCAAAGCAAAGGAACTGGACTGTGATGTCTGTTAAAAAAAGTGTCCAACCAGTGTGAATCATGTTTGGGCAATCCTTCCAGGATGCTATAATAAATCAAGTCAACACTTGAATAAATTGAAAGCTCTGAAGCCCAGATTAATGCAAAGCTGTACAGCTGCTAATGGTGGATATTTTGATGAACAAATCAATGTAAGTATTTTATGTGTAACACTTATTCCCTGAACATTCTGAACAAAAACATTCTCAATTCTGATTGGTCAGCAGTTTTATTTACAATAATTAAAATATTCAATAAAATAAACCTTAAATTGTTCTGTGTATTATGCGCTTTGGCAAAATTAATTTATATTATTTAATAAAGTATGAGTGGCCCTGCTGGCATTGTGGTTTGTCTTTCATATTTAATTTGAAGACCACGCCCTTCCTCGTCTAATTAATGCTTCTCATGAGGCGAGATGTTAAATGTGTGTGCATCTGTGTGAAAGCTCTCAAGCTCAGACGTCAGGCGAGAAAGAAATATTACCAGTATCCGCTTTTTGGTTCAGTCATGCGCAATAACGCTCTTCAGCCGTGATTTATTCATGATACAGCACAGCCTCTTGTACCTTGTTGCTTACACACTGTTACAGCCCATTTTAATAGGATGAGACATGAATACAAGATGTTAACAGGATTCCAGCCACAGTCAACAGATAAACAAAGGCAACATGTTCATTTTAAGCTATTTACAGGTAAGTAAAAATTAATAGAAGGAGCATTAGCTTCCAGAGAGACCTAAGGCCAAAATAACAAACCAAAAGAACTTAATAAAACAAATATAAAAATCCAGGCAATGTTTATAACAACCCACCATACACAAAACAGTCCAAACAGAAAAAGGAGGACTATAAGGCAGTGGAGTGGGTAGAAAAAGAGTGTAATGAAAGAGAGAGAAGAAGACTCAGAAAGAGATAAGCAGAGATGATGGGAGAAAAGAGGTATAGGAGGAGAAGGAAAGAGAGAAGAGATAAGTAGAGAGGAGGGTAGTGGTGTAGTGAGTGAGAAAATCAAAAGCCATGAACACACATACCTGTACACACACAGTGCTCCTCCACTATTGCATCAGAGCCGATCCTCCCTATGTGCAAAGTTTGCAACTACATAGGGACCCCCAAAGCACCAGGGGCCAACCTTGCTCTTAAAGACAGTAAATTGTGCTACAATGTAGAGAGGTGAAACTAGTGTATTGGTAGGTTCTCGCATCACCAATGGCGATTATGATATTTGGATCACGCCACCAAAGGTGTGGTTATGAGTAAGCTCACATTAAAAAAGATTGGTAGGATCTCAACTTGTAGAACCCTTTCTGTATCATCGACATGGAAAACACAAGTGTAATAAAATAGAACCAATGATAGACAAGAGTCATCAACAACTACTAAATGAATACCATAAAATGAAATAGGAATAAAGTGTATAAGATGCGTGATATGCAAGATGTTGTATGTTGCTATGTCAGAGCTACTTTCTGATTATCATATACCAATAAAGAGCTGAAAAGAAAAATGCATTTCTAAATAGGCAAAAACCAAACTAGATTAAAATGCACAAAAAAATCAAGAAAAAAAGGGCAAAAGGAGAACAAGGATATAATATCAGTAGATAGAAGATAAAGAACACTTAGAGGTTAGAGGATACGTTCTGAAGAAGAACAGGTAAAACCACAACAAACCAGAACAGAGTGAACGAATAAAGTAAAAACAAAGGACTAGACAAGAGGTGTGGCTATATGTTCACAAATAGTCAAGTAACATGTACCAACAATGTACAAATTTGTCATATGTTATATTAAAAATAGCATGTCATGAAATACTCAAACATATACTTGGTAAATGGTTAATAAGTTACTAGTTAATATATTATTATGTATTATAGTAGTATATTAATCACTGAAATTTTAACATTGTAAATATTATCTCATACCATTAAAAATACTCCATCAGTGTCAGAGAAT
This sequence comes from Puntigrus tetrazona, assembly GCF_018831695.1. NCBI lineage: Eukaryota > Metazoa > Chordata > Actinopteri > Cypriniformes > Cyprinidae > Puntigrus > Puntigrus tetrazona. Next base: position 11,840,300 of record NC_056720.1, read on the forward strand.
ACATCTGTCTAACCCTCACCGGTCAGCCTTTACATTGCAGCGCTACAAAGTATTCAAAACCTGTTGTGTAAAGGCATGAATAAATCACTTACACTTTCTGCATCCCCTAAAGTGTAAAAGCTACTCAATAAGTTAAAATGTCTTACTCATCATTGGTAGATCTTTCACGCACACACAACCTGTACCCGGCCAGAGTAGTTTACACTTTAGGGGATGCAGAAAGTGTCGATATGTTTTTACAAATGTTTTTTTTGTAACAGTACAATGTCAGAAAAAATACTGCAGCATTTCAGTCTTTCAAGTGATTAATAATAACTAGTAACTTAACTAAAAAAACTCAGCTACAGTTAAATCAACAAATTTATTTGACTAATTGTTTAACATTTTGCTATTTAAAATATTGTGAAAAATATATAGTTTAAAGCCACTTTCCTTAAACATTTTTAAATATTTTTTTTCAGTGCATTAATGCGTGTAAACGGTTTGAGCGATGGTTTGACTTGAGATGGTTGGAACTTGGAAATTTAGGACACGGAGATGGATGGAGCACCTGGAAAACGCAGAGACAACTGGAACTGGAGAACATCGCAAGAGCTAAGTATCAGAAGGTTTAACTCAATAGAGTGTCAGCAGTGGTCACTTCGTGGAGAATGAGACCGGACATTGAGGGAACTGTGGTGTGTGCTTGTATATTGTGGGTGGTGATCACCTAACCCCTTGTAACTTATTTATAACTTAATCTTCAAAACATAGATAAAAGCTATTAACACATCACTTATTAATCAGTTGATTAATAACAGAGCTCCTGTTTCTCCGATCTCCCAGTGATCTTGTGTTGTTTATTCTGAAAAGACTGTGCTTAATCGCTGCTTTAAATAAATACTTTGATTCACTTTGAAACTCCTGTTTCCATCAGCGTCCCTAACAAGGTGTGTGTGTGTGTGTGTGTGTGTGTGTGTGTTGTCTATACCATTATAAATTCTGTGTTTTTATAATAAGGGTTGAGTTGATGAACCTGAGATATGAAAGTACAAGCTTAAAGCGGTGGAAGCGTTTCTTCAGGTGTATGTTATTAGAAGGGAGCTTTAACATAACTACCATTTCATTATGTACGAAAATATGAATTTCATGAATTGAGTGGCATTATGATTGTTCTATATATGAATACGTATGTATATTCGTGTATCAATGAAAACACAAAGTCCGTTTTTGTAATCAGTTTTATTTCCATGTAATTGTTTTTGGTTTGTTTGTTTCTTTGTGTAATAGCCACAGGCTGTCGATTTTCCCTGTACGTGCCTCTGTCGCCTGCGATTCACTGATCAGATTAAAACCAGGGCTGGATCTCATCCTTGTGTTGTCTTCGTGTACAGACACGCTACACTAATAAGCAACTATATAAGAGAGCATAAAATAAAGTGTTACCACAATGTTTTACACTTCATGCAATTAGAGGCAACACACCGATAGACCGTAACATACTTGCTGTATGACTGTCCATTGGGGCTGGGAATTAAAAAGTGACTTGGGTCACACAATTTCTAAAAAACACACATCAGCATGATCATACAACCTATACTGATAGCAAAGATTTGAATACAATACATGTGTGAGTTCTGCATTCCTAGTGAACAAATTAAGTGCTTTCACATGATCACTGGCTGTAGTTCATCAGCAATTTAGTGTGGCAGAAAAATGTCAGTGTTTCCAAAATGAAACAAAAGAGCTGTTTGCTTTGAATGATGAGTGCAATGTAGAGAATGTTTTTTTTTACACAAGCAAACTGATTTTTAAAGGATGTGATGTGCTTGTAGTTTTGCAGACTTGGTCTAAAAGGTATTTAAGTGAATGTATTGACTGAGTAGTGTATAAGCAATTAAAAACAAAAAGTGACATTCCTCTCTGGTTTTATCTCTTTTTCTATATAAATTTAATTGATTTAAGCACGCAAAAGTACTTCTGTTCAAGACATAGGCCTAAGTGTACAAAACTATTTGTAAAATGAAAATGACAAACATTGATTTGTCTCCTATAAAAAACCAAAACATTTACAGTAATGGTTTCAATAAAACCAAAAACATAACATTTAGTAGCAGAACATACCAGCACACAGTGGGCTTGGTGTTTTTGTTTTTGTAATGGTTACACAGTTTTGAAACTATGGCTCCATTTCTCAAAACTCACAATATGTGTGTAGCTTTTTCACTTGCTTGTAAACATATAAATGTCTTAAGGTGCTGAATAGGTCCACTATGATTATAAACCAAAAAAGGTCATGCTGTAAATTCTGTTTATTTTGCTATACGCTGTGGGTTGTAATATAAAGTGTTACCTTCTTTCTCAAAACATTCAAAGTCTTGATTTCTAAGTGAACAAAGTATGTATTTTCATTCATGATCGCTTGCTGTAGTTTATTAGTAATTTAGTGTAGAATTAAAATGTCAGTGTTTCCAAAATGAAACAAAATAGCTTTGATTTGAATGATGTGTGCAATGTAGAAAATTATTATTATTATTTTTATTATTATTATTACACTAGTAAACTGATTTTAAAGGACGTGATGTGCTTGTTTTGCAGACTTAGGTCTAAAGATGAGGTATATGAGTAAATGCTTTGACTGAGAAGGACTCAAGTACCACTTTTAATAAAAAATAAACAACAAAGACTGTAACATCTTTCCATCTGACTTGATATTTTTCCTCCAAATTTAACTGATTAAAGCTCACAAGTTATTTCTGTTCAAGACATAATTATGCAGAACTCAGGGCAAGATGAATCATGAGAAATGTTGAAACTATTACCGTAAATGCTTTGCCATTTGCAGGAGACAAATCAATCAAACAAAAAACATAACATTTAGTAGCAGAACATACCAGCACACAGTGGGTTTGGTGTCCATCCGTCTCGTGTACATGTTGCTTCTTTTGCTGTTTCACGATATCCAGACTCACATCTGTATGTTTTTTTCACTCCAAGTCTCAAATCTCTTCTAAAGTAACCGCTTGGATAATACACATGCTGATTATGTGGAACTTCACAACTAATCTCTGAAACAAGATTAAATTTTTTTATAACAACATAAAAAAGTGCATAAAATAACATTTCTCTTTAATTTTACCTGCACACTCAGTCATGTGATCCCAATCTCCACTATTTAGGCACGTGAATAATTTGCTGGTTTCTTTTGTAAAAATGAGCCAGTGTCTCTCAGAGCAGGTAATCATCACTTTCTCTCCAGCTTTGAAAATAGTTTTCCCCTCTGGATAGATGCTGATTACTCCTAATTTAGTTGTCTTCAGCTCACAAGTTACTTCTGTTGAAGACATTATTATGCAGAACTAAGACTAAGGGTAAGAAAAAGAACATTGAAAAAAAACAGCACTGAAACTGTTACTGAAAATGCTTTGACTTTGCAGGAGAAAACTCAACTAGACAAAAAGAAAAGAATGCTTGAATAAATATAAGTACAATATTTTTGTAAGTATTAAAGGCACGTGTTTTTGTTTAAAGAGCTAACACATATACAGTATTTGCTAAACTGAAAACTGATAAATAAGATAGCTTGGCACTTAAATGGTTGAAGTGATACCTTCCTTGACAAATCTAAATCATAAAACCTTGAGTATTCTGAGTTTATCGTTTGAACTGTTAATCACTGAAGTAAGTAGTTGTTCTGTGGTGGCTGAGTAGTGTACAACAAAATAGAGAATTAAAGGCCATATAATAGCCTTAACATCTTATAGAATGCAAGAATATATGAAAGTTTAATGGCAATCTATTTTTAGTGTTGGCTTTTGGGGGTTGCATTGTGTATGAACAGTGAGAGAAGTGAGAGAAACAAATACCGTGAATACAAAAAGAGCTAAAAAAGTAAACAAGTATGGATTCCGATAATGAATGCATTGTCCTTCACTGAATCTTCACTAGATTTAATGTGATTTATCTTACTATATTAGTTTACAACTAGCACATACTGATAAAATTGTACTCTTCTGTAGGCCAGCGATTCAATAATGTCGTGACCAAGTTTATTAGAGATAATATTTTTATCCAGATTGCACAGTGTGTAGAAGCCATAAGAGAAATCAAAAGACAGAAAAAAAGAAAAGCCATACCCTCACAGACAAGGACAGTATTGCTCCATCCTTCACTTTTGCAGGTACGATAATTGATTTTGCTTGTCATATAATACCTGTGAACACAATGTTGTCCACTTTTTACATCAGACTCGAAGACGATAGTGTACATTTTCTACAATAAAAAAAAGAATACCTTTTCTTGCAAGTGTACACCACTGTTGCTCCAAAAACAAACTCTGTCTCGTCTGCAAGTATAAACTCAGCATTTGGTTCATCGCCTGGATGACCACATGTCCTCTCTGCAGAAATCAAACAAACATTATAACACCGTGTTAATGCAAAAAATTTGATCATATTAATAATTCTCTTACTTGCACATGATCGCTTAATAGACTCCTTCCATGTTCCTTTTTCGCATTTTAATTTTACAAGCCGATATAACCCGTAATGCAGTTCACTCTCACTATTTGACCATCATCGTATGACGCTTTCTCAACTAGCTCTGTGTTGTCGTAGATAATGTCCTCTCGAAGGCATTCTGAGAAGCACAAATAAACACACGCATGAAGACGTGCTACTCAGCACTCCCTAAAACCAATTAAGTTCAGTTAAAAGTATAGAAGGTGCATATGACATGAACAAACTCACCTTGACTTTGCACAGAGGTAACAGAAAACAGGACGAAAACGAATGATTTGTACGGAGCCTCTCATTTTCTGCTCAGTTCACAAACTATTCTGTTTTCTGATTTTGGTCTCTGTGTGATGGTGGATCAAAAAGTAAATCATTTACTGAAGTCAAAAGGCATTTGCTTTCATGTCAGACCCCTCCGTTAACGTGCACGAGGATAAACATTGAAAAAACTGGCTTACAATCAGTGTTTGGTGCTTGTATATCAGTGTTTTTCATCTATCATTTCCTCTGATTTTAGACATTACTCAATGGTAAGGTTGGGTTTAGGTGTAAAGATCAAAATTAAACTTTTGGATTAAAATCTTGCGCCTCTTGTCAACAAAATATGTTTACCCACGAACACAGAACTCAATATCAGGATGTGCTGTATCATCCAGCTCATTTTCAGTTAGAGTATTTTTGTTTTAGGAAGTGCATTATGATACGTTTACCGTTAAAATACATTAATTGAAAAAGACATTTGAATTGAAAATGACAATCTGTTTAAACAAACTACGGGTGCACTTTATACAGTATTTGATAAATGAATTTATCTTAAAATGAGGCAGAATAACATATGAATAAAACAAAGATCTACGGAAAAAGAGCACATGAAAGTAAGTTTCATTTCACAAACTCAAGCAAAATACATTTATCTCAAAATGTTGTAATTATAATCTAAGTGGAGAATGTTTGATGATGATGATATCACACTCTTTCACCCCTTTCAGGTGTTGGAGCTCTTAATTTGTCAAAGTTGTATGCATTAGTTACCAATCACACTCTAACAGATAAAAAATGAAAACTGTCCTTGCTAATGGGTCATGGATGTTTAATCAGGACAACTGTTAATGATGCAGATTTATTTTCACAAGCTTCCAATGCTCATTCCAATGATACAGTCATATTTACCAAGGGTGCCAATAATTCTGACCACGAATGTTTGTGTTTATTTTCAGATACCTGCTACATGTAAGCCCTTCACAAAAAAAAACTCAGGAAAGCGCAGTCATCTTAAATCCAGATATTTTAGTCAAATACACAAATGCATTTGAAAAACCAAATTAGCCAGACATCAGTTATCAGGATTAGAAATCATCTCAGATGTGAGGAGCTATGTACAAAACCAGATAATGTCTACTGATGAGCTGATGATTTGAATCGGGTGTGATTGATTAAAAAGACATGCAAAACCCCTAAACTGATCTGAAACTCAATCTAAGGGCCTGTTTACACCTGGTCACTTTATCTATTTGTTAAAACGGTTCCATTTCAACACAGGCGCGCGCACAAAAACAGTCATAAATTCAATCTTCAACTCAATATTATTTTAACATTTTGGGAGGAATCAAATTTTTATATGTGGTTTTAACAACCAGATGCATTTACACTTGATCTGGTTTCAATCCATCTCGGAGGGCTTCTCCTAAAAATGCATATTCAATGGTTCAAGGGTTAATTCTTCACTGCACATATTAAGAGATTCCTGATAGTACTATTTTAAGGCTAAAAGATGGTCGGTTGAGGTGTTTTGCGTTTTTAATTGCAGAGTGCAAGGAGCAACTTTACAAAATCGACCAGCTGAATAGTAGGGCTTATGTAATATTCCCCTTGCTTGGCATGGCTTTTCACATTTATGTACATTAATGTACAGATATGTATGTTTTTCTTCTGTTGATTTAAATGTTGTTTATTTTTTTGTCATACAATACTAATTCGTTGTGTTTCCTTAAGCATAAAGCAAAAAAATTCAGTTTTATCTTATTTATTTAGTTAGTTTTACTTATAAGGAATCCAAAACAGAGTTACTGAAATGGGAAAATGTATTTTGATTTGCTCCAGCGTTTGCTTAGTAGCTGATGCTTCACTGTTTTACTTCCACTGTCACACACACTTAGGTAAAGTCATCATTCCATCATCACACTTTTGTCTTAGTTTATCGCTTGTCATTTTGCCATCCTGACATTCAAATGCAATGCTTTCATTGTGTGTTGAGGTTATATTTTCGTTTTTCTTCCATTTCAGCCTTATACCTCTTTTATCCATTTCCTCCACCGTCACTATACAGGGCTCTGAAATAAACCCAACATGTCACTGTCAGTGTCACAATATGCATTTGTTGATTTATCAGTGCAGTGTAGAGCTTAATGTACAAGACTGCATTGAATTTATTAATAAAAATACGGTGAGAAAAGCCTCAAATCTCTTTGATGTATATGGAGTGTAGTGTTCATACTTACTTAAGCACATTATAGTCCCTTTCCACTGTCCTTTTTCACAGGTCAAGTAATTGAAAAAATGCGGATCCAATGTGTATTGAAGTGAACAGGTGTATTCAACTCTCTCTCCTGTATTGTATTCATTTTTTATTATGTCTTTTGCATGTGTATCATTTATGTGTGGTGGAGGCCCACATTTTGCTGAACCTAAAGCAAAGCATGATTAGAATTAGTAGTAGTAGTTTGTTTATTTATTTATTAGACCGTCATCAGCAAGGAATATGGCGTTAGTAAATCTCAGTATTAGTCAGATCTGTTTTGTTAATGGTCCTAAACCACAAAACCTTTTCTTACATTTTATTATTAATAACATTTTCATTAAGTTAAATTAAAACAGCATTTTTTAAAAAATAAAATATTTAATATTTTAATACTTCACAGCTGAACATACCAGCACACAGTGGATTTGGTGTCCATCCGTCTTCTGTACATGTGGCCTCTTCTGCTGTTTCATGGTATCCAGACTCACATCGGTAAGATCTTTTTGCTCCCAGTTTCAGATTTTCCCAGGTTGGTCCAGACACATGCTGGTCATGTGGCTCTTTACATCTGATCTCTGAAACTAAATCCACATGTTTTTTGGTTTCAAATGACATGGAAGAAATTAAAAATGACCAAATCCAGAATTGTACCTCTATAATCTTACCTTCACAAATAGGTTCATGATCCCACTTTCCGTTGTCATTGCATGTAAATGAATTGCTGGATTCGTCTGTACCAGATAGCCAGTAATTTTCAGAGCAAGTGATCTTCACACTTTCTCTAGGTCTGAAAACAGTTTTTCCCGGAGGTTTGATCTTTTGCACTCCAACTGCGGTTGACTTCAACTCACAGGTTATTTCTGTACAAGGAAAGAAAAGGATGTCACATGTGACCAGGAATGGTGTCCCATACTTGGAATTTGTACTCTGCATTTACCCTGTCAAGTGCATACACACAGTAGTGAGAAGTGAACAACCGTGCTTATTCGGTGCCTTGCTCAAGGATTTCACCTCAGTCATGGTATTAAGTGTGGAGAGAGTGCTGGTTATTCACTCTCCCCACCTACAATCCATGCTGGACCTGGGACTCAAAACTACAACCTTCAGGTTAGAGGTTCGGCTCAATCCATTAGGCTATGGCTGTGTCTGGTCAACATGTGAGACGCTTACAAAGTTTGATTCCTCAAGGTCCCCGTGTCCCAAACTGGCCTCTTTGGCAACACAGCTGAGAACATGGCCCGAGAGTTCTGAGCTGTACGGGAGCAGACTGAGGTCATCTGACACATCTTGCCCCAGTTGGGTGGAGAATTATTTGTTTCCAAAAAAAAACAAAGAGCAAAAGAGTTTTCTCTGTCTCTGGGTCCCAAGAGGGCATGGAGAGTTGCAGATGGACCAGCACTGGATCACACTCATCACCAGCAGGCAGTTTTAGAGCGTCATCAGAGGCCCAGCTTATGCCTTGAAGTGTAAACTGTTTGTCTAACAGTGCTTGGATTGAGGCATGTCTCCTTTACCCTTAAAGTCTATGTGGCTGCAATTGTTGCCAATCCCAACCCTGTGGAAGGGAAGTGGGTGTGGAAGCATGACCTGGTTATCGGGTTACTAATTATTAATTCCTTCTATACCCTCTTGGAATCTGTCTCTAATGCATAAAGAACTGCAGCAAGTCTTTGCAGTCAGTTGAGCAGAAGTTTCTATTAATGAAAACTCTGCTCCTGCTTGCACTGGCCGTCATCAAGCGGATAAAGAAGGTGCATGAAAACAAAACATGTCTAAAGTTTGGGCTGCCTGAATCCCAGGTAATCCTGAGGCCCTTGCCTGGCTATGTGCCCAAGGATCCCACTACTACTGGAAAGGGATTAAATATGCAGAAGATGGTGGAAAACCAAAGAATATGTGGGACCTGGAGAATTCTGAAGAAGAGTAATAGCCAGCAATCTAAACAACCTACGGTATTAAGAATCAAGCATTTTGTATACAGTCACTTTTTTTTTGAATTCAGATAAAGATTTTATCTTAAAGACTATTCGTAAAAATATGTCAACAAATTCATCAGAACATTACTAAATCGTATTATTATTTTGCTTTATTACAGTATTAACAATTTGCAGGTTATGCATGTATGTAAACTTTTGACCAAAATTATTCATGACTGTAAAATCTTGTTTTACAACATTTAATGGAACTACAAGCAAAATGTCAGTAATTGTCAAGTGTCTGGTCTGTCTGTGTCATGTTTTGCCCGGTTCTGTTGCTGTTTTGCCTTTTTGTTCATGTTTCTGCCCTGTTTAGTCTAATTAGTCAGTCTGTGCACCTGCGCTCTTCCCAGTTTCCCCGTTATCCCATGCACTTAAATTCTCGCCTGTGAGTTCTGTTTTGTCAGGTCTACTATGTTGAGATTGCGTATCATTGCCTTTTTGCTTTGTACATATACCCTATGTTTCTAATAATAGGGCTGAAACGATTAGTCAACATTATTGACAATGTCAACCATAAAAATAGCTATTTAATGCTATTGCTTTTTAATGAATAGACTGCCAATCTGCTAATCTTCAACACTTAATATTACTTAAAAGAACTTAAAAAGATACTTAAAAATACGTAAAAAGCTGAAAAATCATGTAATTGATATTAGGTGAGTAGAAAGGATTTGAATACTTCACAGCAGGACATACCAGCACACAGTGGGTTTGGTGTCCATCCGTCCTCTCTGTACATGTGGCCTCTTCTGCTGTTTCACGGTATCCAGACTCACAAGAGTAAAATTTTTTTGCTCCCAATTTCAAATTTCCCCAGTTTGGTCTCCACACATGCTGGTCACGTGGATCTTCACATGTGGTTTCTAAAAAAATGTAACGTTATTTTTTTATTAATGTTAAACAAGTCAAATCTATAAGTGCCTATCTAAAATTTTACCTTCACAAACTGGCTCAAAGTCCCACTCCCCATTATACTGGCATGTAAAGTGTTTTCTGGATTTGGTTGAAAAAAAGAACAAGTATATTTCAGAGCATGTGATCTCCACACTTTCTCCAACTCTGAAAAAAGTTTTTCCCTGCGGATTGGTCTTTTGCACTCCATCAATGGTCGACTTCAGCTTGCAGGTTACTTCTGTACAAGGAGATAATCACATAAAACTAAGGGTACGAAGAGATGAAACATCAAAAGCGTCTGAAACGGGTTCTTATTTGTGACTTACAGGAGACATTTTTCTATATCAAAAAATGAAAAGAAAACTACGTACAGCTTTCAAATAACATCTTACATTTTGCTGTTCATATATAGTATATAAGATGCACATTTTCTACATTGCAATATTTTGTATTCATTAGCCTACATAGTTTAATAGTCTTTCTAAAAAGCCTTGAAAGATATCCCATTTAAGCTGATGTCTACAGGGAAGAAATAAATAAGCTTTAAGTCACTGAATATGTTGTGAGACTTTCTCCTGGAGAAGTCACCAAAGAGAGTCATGGTTCCTATCCAATCACCTTGTTCAGCCTAGTGGTAAGAACGTGTAGTCTTTAACTTTATTTTGGGGGGCATTTGTTATGCTATGATACATTCATGCATTAATTGCATTCATTAAAATCATTAATTTTATCATGGTGAATATGCCGAGGTAACAGCTGCTGCATTAGCGATTGTTAAAGTTCTATGTGACTGTGACTAGGGGAAAAAATGTTTGGTTTTTGTCAAGTTTTTGTCAAGTTTTTTTTTTGGTTAAGTTTTTTTCAGAACATTTCTTGTTTTGTATTGGGTTGTGTTGCAAGTACTTACATTGCATTTCTTTATTTAATGAAGACAGAGATGTTTACTTAATTTGCTGGTGCTTTTTCTGTTTGCATGTGAAGATACAGTAGGCTATTTATTTTTAGACGGTAAAGAATAAAGAAATGTGATAATAATAAATCTCAATATTATCCAGATATTTCAAAATGTTCTACACCACAGAAAATGTTTTTAACAACATTAAATAAGCTTATTTTTTTACAGTTACTTTAATAAATGTAAAAAAAATCTGGGTTGGAAAAATTTAAATATCGCGAAAATATTGAATGCAATATAATTATGAACTGCATGGCGGGCTTACCAGGTTTTCGCAGCAAAACCCACCCAATAAATAAAATACCCATTCTTTGGAAGGATTCTCCGGATAAGTCACATTCCACATTCATGAAATACAACATTGCTAGCATTAAATATTTGTAAAGGTTAGATCTTGATTAATAGTAACTCAAAGCCATTTATTTAGATGAAGCTAGTGTTTTTAACACCCCCATATGGCCCAATTTGAGGCTTGTTGCAAGCGATTCTTAGTCCAAAAAATCCTCCAGCACCAGATTTGGACAAAGCATCGCTTCTATAGCTGAAACTTGGCACAAACGTGCCACAAAAGCAGAAAACATCACCCAAGTCTTTGTTATACTGTGTTTTTCATCGCACAACAGAATGCTTGCCGGGGAGAGCCAGCTGACAACGTCGATTGCATTAAAATCATCACTAAATCCAGAAGAGTTTCTCTCTTACCTTCACAAGCAGGCTTATTGTCCCACTGGCCATTATGTAGACATTTAAAAGATCTGCTGGCTTCTTTTGTACCAAAGATAAAGTATTCTTCAGAGCAGGTGATTTCCACACTTTCTCCGGCTCTGAAAATAGTTTTTCCCTTCGGGTTGGTCTTTTGCACTCCAGATGAAGTTGACTTCAGCTCACAAGTTATTTCTGTACAAGACATAAATATATAGAAGTAAGAAGAGATGAAGCACCAAAAACCGATTTGAAACCAATGACGTGAAACTGATTTGTCTTTTGCAGGAAGTAAATAAGTTTGTGTGTGAGTGTGTGTGTGTGTGTGTGTGTGTAAAACTACAATATATTATGTGAATTTACTATAGATATTTTTTCTTGCACTTCTTGACTTAACAGGAGAATCCTTCCAAAAAAATGTGTTCTTTCTCTCAAAAGAACAATAATTAAATAAAAATGGAGCGATAATTAAATAAAAAAAAAACAATTTCAGTCTTTCTACAAAATAATAAAAGAATACTTTTTGAATAAATACAAACTAAATTTAATCACAAATTAGCCAGATTCAAAAATGATTCAGTTCACATGTGATGCAACAAGAATTTTGCAATATGAAAAAATGTATTGGAAGTATTGTAGTACCATTACATTCTGGGTCCAGAGTCCAGCCGAATTTAGCACATGTAGGGGTTCCCTCTCTGGCCTTGAACCCTGAATCACATCTGTATTTTAATATGGCATCTTTGTGGTATTCTGGCCGTGGCTCAACAACATTTCCATTTGATATGACAGGAGCTGTGCATGTAATATCTGTATAAAAAGGTGAGAGAAGCAAGAATAATTTAACTGATGCTTTTGAGTCAACTAGGATTTTGTAGGGTATACTAAATTTAGATCTATGCAATGTGTTATGATCAGTCTGTGCAAAGAATTTTGGGAATTGAAGTCCAAGACACAGTGACAAGGTATGAGATGGGCACTCCAGCTGGGGATCTCTATGATATATAATATAAAAACTAGATCTACATTATACTTCAGGCTTTCTGAAGAAAAACTGATTTGCCTTTATCTTTGCCAACACGATGCCAGTAAGCGTCTGATGTTTCTGTTGTTCTGGGTGATTGCTTGTTGGTTCAAGTCAAGAAAGACTTGTTTATCAACACTGTGTACCACATTTTATCATTTAGTTTAATACGAACAAAGCATTGTGATTTCTTCTTGAGCGTCAGTAAATGTTTGAAAAGCGTCATTTCTAACAAACGAAAGCATATTCATATATTTGACACTTTGCAAATTTTTGAATGCTTTTGCAAATTTTTGAACGCCACAGTGGAACCTACCAGCACACAGTGGTTTTGGTTTCCATCCGTCTCGTGTACATGTGGCCACTTCTGCTGTTTCACGATATCTAGACTCACAACGGTAAGACTGTTTTTCTCCAAATTTCTTAATTTGCCAGTAGTATGGTTTAGACACACGCCAGTCGCGTGGATCTTCACATGTAATCTCTGAAACAAGATACACATGTTTTTAATAGCATGTGTTAAAATCATCACTGAATCCAGAAGAGTTTCTCTCTTACCTTCACAAGCAGGCTTATTGTCCCACTGGCCATTATATCGACATGTAAAAGATCTGCTGGCTTCTTTTGTACCAAAGATAAAGTATTCTTCAGAGCAGGTGATTTCCACACTTTCTCCGGCTCTGAAAATAGTTTTTCCCTTCGGGTTGGTCTTTTGCACTCCAAATGAAGTTGACTTCAGCTCACAAGTTATTTCTGTACAAGACATAAATATATAGAAGTAAGAAGTAAGAAGAGATGAAGCACCAAAAACCGATTTGAAACCAATGACGTGAAACTGATGTGTCTTTTGCAGGAATTAAATCATTTTGAGTTTGTGTGAGAAACTTGAATATATTGTGTAAATATATCTAATATCTATTTTTTTTCCAAGTTGTAAAAGAAACAAAGATTTTTAGAGTATATTTTACAAAAAAAAAACAGTTTGCCTTCCTGCTTAAAATGATAAAAATTGATTTTTGAATAGCTACAAACTAAATTTAGAGACAAATTCAATAATGATTCAGCTCACGTGTGATACAACAAGTATTTTTGCAATATGAAAAATGTGTTGGAAGTATTTTAGTACCATCGCATTCTGGGCTCACAGTCCAGCCAGATTTAGCGCATCTTGGGATTCCCTCTTTGGCCTTGAACCCTGGATCGCATTTGTATTTTAATATGGAATTTTTCAGGTATTTCGGACGTGGCTCAACAACCTTTCCATGTGATATGACAGGGGCTGTGCAAGTTATTTCTGTATGAAAAGTGGGTGAAACGAGAATAATTCAACTGGTGCTTTGACTAAAGCACAGAAACGTGTGATCTTTGACAACGAAAACAACGGAAATTAACCTATGCACTTTGGAATAACGTCACTCCATTCTCCAGTCTCTTCACAGTGAATTTCACTACTTCCATTTAGCATTTTATCAGGAGATGCACACTCAAAGTGAATAATATCACCGTAACTTCCCTCCTCTGTGTCCCCCGACGCAGTTATATCCTTGTCGGTGTAAACGGCTGGACATTTTACCACTAGTCAATCGGTGAATATGAAACAAAAAAATGTAACAAATCAATAAATACGTTTAGATATGATTATCTGGAACACTTTACTCGAAGGGATGTGCTTACATATATGAAGGAGGTTTTATGCATGTTCATGACAAGTATCATTAAGTGTCATACACTCAGTTATGTTATTTTTAATACAAAAATTACATTATTTGACCTAAACCTAACATACCCTACTCACTCCTTACCCTAGCCCATAATAAAGACATAATGTCAAATTATGTCATTTTAGTATTAAAACTGAGCGAATGACACGTAATGACAGATGTCACAAACACACAAAAAACTTCCTTCATATTCAAGCGACTTTTTAAAGAAATCATACCCTCACAGATGGGAACAGCATTGTCCCATCCTTGAGCTCTGCAGGTACGTTGATTGATTCTGCTCGTCATTTCATACCTATCCACACAATGTTTTCAATAGCGCAAGGAGAGTCAAACCGATGACGATAATACACATTTCCGATAGAAAAAAAGCAGAAAGCACTTTTACCCTTTCTGGCAAGAATAAGCCACCGTTGCTCCAAAAACAAACTCCGTCCCTCCACAAGTTTAAAATCACCGTGTTGTAGGTCGCCTGGGTGACCGCATTTTCTCTCTGCAGAAATCGAGCAAGTTTTCATTTAGATAACAACACTGATTTAATGACCCCCCAAAATGATGTGTAGACAGTATTAAAATTTCTCTTACTTGCACATGGTCGTTGAATGGATTTCTTCCATTCTCCTTTTTCACACTTTAACTTATACAAGCCAGTAAAACCCGTAATGCAGTTCACTTTCATTGTTTCGCCATCAGCGTATGAAGCTTTTGCAACCGATTCCGTGTTAGTAAATTTAATGTCATCTCGACGACATTCTGAGAAGCACAAACTAATATTACGGTAGCTGTCTCAAGTGCATTAAATGCTGGAGTACATTTACAACTAATCAACCTTCTCTAAAGGTACATATATGTACGGTTAAATATATTATATCTAAATATAAAAAAATAATAATGATCATTTAAAAAAGAAAATCACTTGCCTTGACAGCACGCAAAATCGAAGTAAAGCAACCAAAAACCAAATCCGAGGAGTTTTACAGTAACTCTCATTATGAGTTCAGTTCACAAGCACCTGTTTTGATCTGTCACTAAAACTCTTTCCTGCTTGTCAAAAAGAAATCTTTCTTACAACAGACCTCTCTGTGCACAAGCAACATTTCCTGTAAATGAGAAGACAAAATAAAAAAAAAATTAAAAAAAATCTTATCTGATGCAGCAACTCATGTTTGACATTTGGACACACCTAAAATGTTACCTTAAGTCAAACTTCTTGAGTCATATGTAACAAATTAACTACCAACCAAACACTAACCAAAATAACTGCCGTGTTCATCGCTGACCATTGTAGCTTAATCCCGTGAAGCCTGTCTTAATGTTGATTCAAGAGGAATATAATGTGATGAATGAATCTGTCCCATTAGAATGATTGAGATGAACCAAAAAAAAAAACATTGTAGTATTACAGTCATTGCAAAATATGTTTGCATCTGCCATTGCAAAATGGGTTCATTAGAATTGGGCAATTAGCAATTGCTTAAAAAATATATGTGCAAAGAAGAGTTCGAGACCTGAAGCATTTGTTTCTGCTTAAATTGTTTTTGTATTTTAGATGACTTGATGTTTCTTTACAAGCACAGTACTATATATTAGACTTACGTGTACATGTAGACATGTATTAGCAATGCATCTATAAGTGCTTCCTGAGAATTTTGAGACTTTGTGGCATTGCGCCTTTCTGGTGCATTGACTGCTAGAGAGAAAACGATAATTGTCAGCTATCTCATCAGAGTAGAGTACAGCTATTAACAAGCTCACAACCTATTGTACAAAATACTATGAGAATCGTTGCAAGGTTAAAACTTACCCTAACAATCCACTCTTAGAGTTAGTAGACATGTAGTTGCAAATGAATGCAAATTAGCTGACATGTAGTTACTCATAAGTTACTCATAGTATGTCTAAAGTGGTCTTATCAAAATATAGTGCAATCAAATAAATACTTTTTTTAGAAAAGTAAAGAAATATGCTGACACAAAAAGTACAAATAACAATTGCGTAACTGCCACCACTATGTACAGTAGCTGTAGGATGTTCCCACAAACGTACATAGATGTGTATGTGTCTGTTTGTCTTCATTTTCTTCCTTCATTAGATGGTTCTTCGGATCTTAATGCAAGAGACTTAACAAATACATATGCTGAATAACATTCAGGGAAAGAAACACTATTAGGACGCTAAAATAAGTATTCACAACACACGCATTTCCAAAGTTGAACATTCTCAACAATTATTGTTAAAATGTATTCAGTTACCTCGATGACCTCCAGGTTATTGTGAGTTATTTTGTGCATGACCTGAGTAAAAAGTCACAAACTGCAAGTTCTTTGTTGGTTTGGAGCACTGAACTGTTCCTAGAGGAACAATAAATAAATATTATATATTATATTAAACATTAAATTTGTTCAGTAGTACATAAATCGTGTACATAAATGGGACAGTTGACGGTAATATCTTCTCAATCCTAATTTCATTTCTCAGCTGAAATAATATGTCCTGCAGAACCTCACACGTTTTTTATGAATGGATTCAGGACCAAATCTAGAAGTGTTTCTCTATAAACTTACCACAACCAGGTTTGCTGTTCCACTTTCCATTACTTTGGCATGTAAACGATTTGCAGATGATCTCCACACTTTCTCCAACTTTAAAAACAGTTTGTCCTTCTGGAATTGATCCATATGATACATCTGATATGACTGACGCAAAGGGACAAGTTACTTCTGTTCAAGACTACAGTAAAGGCCTGTTTACACCAACACAAATGTTTGTCAAGAAAAATATGATCAATTCTGAGAGTAAGTGGCATTTACAGGAAAGCAGAAACACCCCCGTCCACAAAGTGCTGTGCTACTTTTTGCTTCTGATACTTGGAAAAGTCAAACTTTTTTTCTGAAATGGACATTCAGGTTGTTATATTTTCTATAGTGCTACTCTAACAACATCGGCTGAAAGAGTACAGAGACAGGAGAGCCAGTGTTGGACTGTTAAAACCCCAATATAGACCACTGGATGCGTTTACACATTTATCGTTCACTTTAAAGAAGTGAAGCAGCTGCTCTCACGCACCGGCAAGGATTGGAACCTAAACTTTGTCTCTAACTCGCCGCTTATAATGAATTCTTAGTGTCCTGTTTTGGCTGTTAAATGTCTTCCTGTCCACATGTTCCCGAATATTTTCCATTGGATTAAAGACAGTTGAAGTTTATTTATTTGTTCTTTTCAAAAAATTAATAAAGCAGAATTTCATAGAAAGGTAAATATTGCAGAGTGATGACAATGAGGATGAGTAGGCTTTCAGTGACTAAAACACTGAGTGTGTGTGCAGAACATAGAGTTACAAAACGGGACAGATCTACATAACGGGACAAAAATATAAGGACTATAGTGATTGTTCTAGCCACATAAGTGCATAGTGTGCAGTCTTGTGCAAACATTGCAGACATCACAGTGCAAGATAGTAATTAGTAAAGTGTACAAATACAACCCTAAGCCATAATGAAGCATTCAGGCCTTTTTATTAAAATCTACTGTGAAACTGTGATTGTATCTGATGTGTTGAAAGATTTAATATTACATTCAAGAGTTCGCATTTGCATATAACTCAATCAAATAAAGGAAAACGTGTTTGGCGTGCTGTCTGGGGAGGGAGCTCAGAGCTCAGTGGGACTCCCAAGCCTAGAGTTCCCCCTCCATGTCCAGGGCAAGGGGTCCGAGCTCAGCATCCAGCCCAATACCCAAGTGCTCCCTCAAAAGCAGTTAAAGTAAGACAGCAGCCAGCAAGTGAATACACTTTTCCCCAAAGCAAGGCTAGTATTGGAGGTGTGCTGGATGTCTTAGTGAACGGTGTTACGGGTAAAGAAGGGTAGGTTTCTGTAGAAAAAGAAAATTAAAAATATGTATATGAAATGTAAATAGATATATGTATTTGATCTGATGTAGGTTTTGAAAGCATCAGAAGACCAGCCGCTGAGAGTTTGGATTTGCTAATGGGATATGCTATATGGGATGGGATGGGCCTTTGTCTGCTGAGCAGATTACCTTGGAGTAACGGTTAAAGGCAATAATGAATTCGGAGAATGACAGCATATTAGATGGATTATGGGCGGAGTAAATGAAAATATTCAATCAATTTAGAGGGTGGCTGGCTGAGCAGAGATAGGGAAAAGCAGAAAGAAGAGATCTGTGTCTGTACCTGCAAGCATCTGGGCTCTGATATTATTAAAGATGGGGGGAAAATCCAGCGCAAGGGCATTTGGTGGCATGGGGAGAGGATTGGCTGTGGAAAGGGTAAAGGCACTAGAGAGGGTGCGCTAGAGCCTGGGCCATTAGCAGAGGTGGTCTCAAGCTTTGGTTGGCTCCAACGGTGGGCAAGGCTGTGGGAGGGAGAACAGGCAGAACATACCAGCACACAGTGGGTTTGGTGTTTGTCTTGTGTACATGTGGCCTCTTCTGCTGTTTTAAGATATCCAGACTCATATCTGTAAGATCTTCTTGCTCCCAGTTTCTTATCTCTTAAGAAGTAAAAGGATGGTATAGACACATGCTGGTCACATAGAACTTCACATTTTATCTCTGGAACAGTATACACATGTTTTTAATAACATTAAGTTAAATCATTGACTGATTCATTGAGGATTCTCTCTCTGCCTGTGGAAAAGGAACGCAATCTTTATACCTTACAAGAATTTTTCACCAAAAGCATACGAAAGTAACACTGGGGGCAACTGTATCATTCTAGCAATAATATATATATATATATATATATATATATATATATATATTGTGCTTGGGGAGGAACCAACGACAGACACAGTGGGCGTGGCGTCAGGCCTCGGACTTTTTATTAACAAAATAATAAATCCAAAATAAAGTGTCCAAGGGAAAGTGTCCAAATAAAAGGGATCTAGTGGTGTCCTTGTCGTGCTCGGAGAAAGTGCAGGTTGAGGCCGTATATATTGTCAATATATATATATACTGTGGGGGCGTGTCAACTCAAGGTGCTAAAACCACGCCCACTGCAGTCTTTTACGAATGTCTTCCACAACCAGCTTTATTTAAATAAGCACTTAGATTATTAGGGCTGCCCCCAAACAGCTGTCGAATCGTTAGTCGACCAAATTGTAATTAACCCTTAGAAAAAAAAAACACAGTCGAAGTCACGCAGTCTGTGACTAACAAATCATTAACGGCTAGTCCACAGATAGCACATGTATGTTTGCAAAATATCACTTGATCTGGAAAGCATCTGCTGTCTACAAATGTCTGGAAGATGTCAGTTTTACATAAATTATAAATGATAAACATCTTAAAGACATCTAACGGATGCCTATTTGAAATCTAAAAAGAGACGTCCAATAGACATACTGCAGATGAGCAAACAACCTAAATAACACGTCTTGCAGATGTCAATGCAGACGTGAAGTAGACGTCTCCTAGATGTATGTGTGCTATCAGGGTCTAGTATACATCAGGTGCATCCAACACACGCCTATCATTCATGACTGAAATATGTAAGTTTTAGCATCTTTACATGGACGTGCATGGACTTTACATGCATCTTTACAGCAAATGTGCGCTGTTGAAGTGTCTGTGTGGAGTGTGAAGAGCAAGCGCTCACTGCAGGGCAGATGAATGCTACGGTGCGCCCATTTGCGCTTAAAATACTGCTCATTTTGGTCAAACAAATAAGAGTTGTGCCTCATAAGGCTAGGTTCATTTGCATGTACTCAAAAAATCTAATCAAACTAATGAAAGCAAAAAGGATGTGCTTTCTGCGGTCTTGATCTGTGAACACATATTTTCAGATCTAATAGAAAGCTAATAGAAAACAGGCAACAGCAAAAGCTGAAGATTTGTACAGGAACTCTCATTTTCTGCACATCCGCTTACTTGAGCTTTTGCTTTTGGTCTTTGTTTGTTGACTAAAGGGTTAATTATTTGCCAATTTGAAGAATCAAAAGTTCACTTCCGCTGTTTCATCATGAGTGCATTTTGCAATAGACATCACGCAAAAACCAAGTTCCAAAATAACTGATGTTTTAATTGCTGTGCTGTTAGCTTGTTATACTTTTCACTGTATTTCAAGAAAAACAGTATCTGATAAATGAATAAGTCCACACAGAGAACAAGTTAGTTTTATTAAGTTAAGTTAGTTTTATTAAGTATACTTGAGTAAAGATCAAGTATATTTTAAATATTATAAAGCAAGTATATAAATATTGGTATATTAATAGTATACTTATAAGTGTACTATTTCAAAACTCTTTGGGACTAAATTGACCCATTTTCTAGTATATAAAAGTATACTTTTAAGTATACTTTAAGCATAACAGTAGTACATTTTGAGTACACAACTAGTTTACATCAATGTTTTTAGCTTGTAAACTATACTAAAAGTGAACTGATTGTTAAATACTTGTGTTTTAGTATGCTTTGAAGTATAGTCTCAGTAAACTAGTAGTTTGGAAGTTTTTTACTGCAGTATAAGTTTTCTTCAAGTGAACCTTTACATAATACTTTAAGTATACTACTACATACCTATTTAGGTATTAATTTGAGTGTTTTGTTTTATGGACATCTGAACATACAAAACAATCAAAAGAAAGACTGGGTATCTGCTAAAATATTTTATTCTAGCTTTATGCATGTAAGTATTATGAATCGGATTCAGAATGATAATCAAAACATAGTGTCGATCAACTCCCCAAAGCTTGACAGTCATTATTACATCTGTATGGGTGAACGTTTTCTTCCATAACGTTACACAGTTTAGATTACGTTTTAGATTCCGTGTGGAATTATGTGTTGTTGTTGCTTGGTTTTTTTTTTTCGTACTGGCGCCCCCTATCAACAAACAAATGAAAACACTGATTCCAGGAGCACAAATATGTTTAGACTTTTCGTAAGTATAAGTATACTTAAAACTCAGTTTAGTATATTTCCGAGAAGTACATAAATCCAATTTCTGAGAAGTACATAAAAAAGTTCTTCAAAAGTATATTTATACCAAAAATAGTGATAATTCTTGGGCCGATGTGTTGACAAAATCCAAGCCGGTGAAGGTGCAGCTGTTTGTGGGACAAAAACCTGGCCAAAAACATCAGCCTCAACATCAGCATTTTAACATCAGATTACACTCAGGGCAAAAACAACCTCTGCTAAAGCTGCTGAATGACGTCTCATCCTCATGTTGAGTAAAAAAATATAATTTAGGCCACATTAAAGAATTTATAAATGAAAGAAATGTATACAAACCTCTGTTTCCCTGAAAGAGTGCATCAAATCGGCAGCGGCCATTCTTTCCAGTGGAATTAAAGCAATTTAGTTTATCCAAAAATCAAAACTGTGTCATTAATTACACTCATGTAGGTCTAAACCCCTTTGTCCATTGTCGGAACACAAATTGAGATATTTTGAATTTAATCTGAAAGCTTTCTGATCCTCCCATAGACAGCAAGCATACTTACACATACTTAATTAGTGTTGAATCTAAATTATTCAGACACCCTTAATTTCCCTGTTAAAGCTGGACATCATTTACTGGATCTTACATTGTGGGCATTTGGTAAACACTGATATGTCAAGCTCAAAGGTCTTTCACACTGTATATAAATAGCTTTCATTTGTTTGCCGAGGTCTGGTACATTAGGTAAATAAGGTCAAAAAGTTTGAGTTCAACCCATTCATTAAGCAAGTGCACCACCATGTGGTCCCTATGAAATGTTTTGAAATACTATTATATCTAAAAATATATATATACAAAGTAAAAAAGTAAAAAAAGACAGAGACAATTTTGCTAGATTTTTTATAATAATAATAATAATAATAATAATAATAATAATATTATATATATATATATATATATATATATATATATATATATATATATATATATATATATATATATGCATTCATTGTTCTGTGAGTTTTATTGGGCTAAACTTAACATGTTGCAATAAAATTACTACTACTATTATTATTATCATCATCATCATCATCATCATCATCATCATTATTATCATATGGCTCCCTTAATATCCTAAGGTAATCAATCATTTACTGCAGTTGATTTTGCAGCGCCACTTGCCAAAAAAATGTGAATATGTGGACATAAAATATTGATTAATTAAAATATCTAAATATCAAAGGTTTGTCAACTCACAATTTACAAATGGCCTAGAAACACAAAAACCACAACAATACCACAACAGAATATTGATTTGAACTTTATAAGGTGCGAGAACATTTACAAGAGGTCAAGTCTGCAGTGTGATAGGAGAGGGCTGAAAAGGTTTTATCTGCATATTTCTCTCCTGATTCTGATAAGATGACTCTTTCACTGGAGAAAGCTTTAATGTGCATAGAGGACTTCACCGAAAGCAGCAGTTGGAAGTTGGATTTTCACTTCAGAAGATGTTGACTGGATGTTTTTTTAGACTGTCATTCTGGCGGCACCCATTCACTGCTGAGGATCCAGTAACCAAGTGCAGTGACAAGAACTAAAAAGTCAGTTTAACTATTAAGATATTTTAATTAAAAAGCGTTGTTGAAGGTACGGTCACACAGATAAGAAATAAAATGGTTACCTCAATTACCACTCCAGTTTATTTTCTTTTATTTTGTGTATCACCTAAAGAAATCCAACCAAATAAACAACAAATCAGTAATTGCACAGATCACAAATATGACTCATTTAGGTGCTGAACATTAGACAATACTCACAACTTTTGTCAATCTGTAGCTGTCCGTTGGAGCACAGCACGTCCACGTACTCTTTAATCTCATTCCCAGCATTCCATCCATCTGTACAGTTAAGTCTATACTTTTCAGCGTGCTTTATGTAGACCTTTCCCGTAGGAAGCTTGAGATTGTACTGCTCAACAAAATCATCAATTTCGCAAGGTTCTGTAAACGGAGACGAACACAAACACGATGTTGAACAGTTCAAAACAATTGCGAATTAAAATGACAAAAATGACTCACTGAGACATTTCGGAGGAGTCTCCCATTTCCCATCCACACACTTATAAACGTCCTGGTTCTTGGTAAGCACAAAGTAAGACTGGCAAGTGTAAGATACCGCTGTGATCACATCATCTTTTGTACTGTTGATGTTGTAATCTCCATGTTGAAGATACGGAGGAGGTGGACAGATCGTACCTAAACAAATAACAACATTTACATTGACATACTTTACAATATTACGAGGGCAAATTTGTACTAGAAGTGAGTTAAACCTAAGTACCTCTCATAGCATTGCGTTCAGATACAACAATCAAATAAGTAAGGTATAACCGTCAACAGAGCTTTGAATGATTAGAAAATAGTTGTGTATTCAATAAAAGTCAATTAGTCTGCTTACACTACGGTTGCCATCCCTCAAGACATTGATCAGATTATATATTTCAAGGTTTTTTAACTTTTATTGTGAGTAGGATTACTTCTTCTGCATCTCAGTTACCTGCCTGGAATTACGTTTGCTGTGCGGTTCTCTGAAAATAATTGCACACCTTAGAACGTTCTTCAGCAAATCAGAATTAAGCATTCAACAAACCAGTAGTATAATCAAAAATAGTGTAGTCTTCACTACAACAATAAATACATGTTAAATCTTTGTTAATTATACAACTCATTCAGTCAAGATCTCTGATTGACCCCCCCACCCCGGTTGTTTAATTAGCATTAAATGACAGGCGGCAGAAGGTATTTTAAGTTGCTGTCACCTAAAGAGCTAATGCACGGACTCGGCGTACTGAAACACAATAGGCTTCCTCACATCAGGAAATAGCTTTAGCGTAGGAGTAATGATGCACTGACGTGCCATCTGAATTATCATAAATAGAAGATTCTCAAATACAAGTGTCAGGAATTAGAAATGAGTGGCCTTTAAAGTCGCAGTAACTCGCAGATAATTGTGATAAGTTAGTTTCCAAGTTGGCAGGCAAATTTGAGAGAAGAACAACATAGCTGTATTACTGTAAAGTAAATTTGCTTGTTTTTCCAGCAACATCTTCATTGTTTTTCTCTTTCCATTGCAGTCATATTTACTAATACATCCTGAATTCCAGAAACGTTAGGACGCTGCCTTCTCTGAAACCGACGTCATCTGGGGGGGAGCATATGTTCCACTAAAAATCACTACTTACATTCGTAGTGCCAGCCAAAACATGCAAGCTGCCCATACCATATGCACTTATGCACCCCCATACCATCAGAGATAGTACCCTTGAACAGAACACTGCTGGAAGGTCTCCCTCCTCTATAGCCTGCATTTTTGACATAAATGTCACATTTGGACTTGTCTGGTCATAGACGACTTTTATAGATATTTCTGCATTAACTTAACAGTGATTAACTGATGGACTGCCCGCACTCAGGTTTTCATGAATCAGAGATTGTACATATTCAGATTAAGCCTACACCATGCTCCTGTTGCGTTGTTTTCAACACATGTTCTATAATTAAGAGATTTTATATTATATAGCAATTTCTTTGTGAATATACACAAATAAAAGCAGTCCTGTATACAGTGATGCGTTATTATTAAGACAATCATTAAGTTGATTCTGCAAAGTGTGTAAAATATAAAGTAAAAAGTATAAAGTATATATATATATATATATATATATATATATATATATATATATATATGTGTGTAACAAATGAGAGAGTTGGCATAAATGAGCATAAAGTTCACAAGCAGTTGAATGTGTCTTTAAAGTATACACCTTGTCAGTCTGTGTGAGGGACGCGTTCAGAATCAGCGTATGGTCACTGTCTAGGGTGGGTGTATTTATTTGATCTTATAAAAGCAGGGTGTGGTGTCATGATTTTGAGCTTGCGATTGGGTCTGAGGGGAGTTTGGGCAGAACTTCTCAAAAAAAGCCAATGTACTATTTGAAATCTAGCCCATATATTCTGCATTAATGCATATTATGCATTAAATGATGAGAATTTCAAACTCTTTGCAATTTTTCTCAGAGAAACTCTATTTTTCGCCTCTGCATTGGGGGAATTGGCGATCATCTGCACATCTTGACTTCTGAGAGACACTGCCGCTCTGAGGGGTTCTTTTTATACCCAATCATGTTGCCAATTGACCTAATAAGTTGCAAATTGGTCCTCCAGCTGTTCCTTATATGTATATTTAAATTTTCCGGCCTCTTATTGCTACCTTTTTTGGAATGTTTAGCTCTCATGAAATCCAATATTTGGCATGACATTTCAAAATGTCTCACTTTCAACATTTGACATGTTATCTATATTCTACTGTGAATAAAAAGTTGATGAGATTTGTAAATTATTGCTTTCCCTCAATCGGGTTTGCAGTCGTTCAATCAACATTGCTCTCAAAAGCAATGTGTTTTCGGTTTGACTTCACAAAGCGCTGTTTATAAAAACTTTACATACTTACATATGTTTTTCACAAAAAAGTATGTAATTAGTGCAAATCAACTGTATGTAGTTTCAAAGTAATTTATGCAAGCTTTTATTTTACATTGACAAGTTGGAGGTATATTTGTGATTTCTATAATGTATAATGTTTGATTTTCGTTTGTTCAGTTTTTATTGGTTTAGTTCACTTTTTAGCTATTTATCTAGTTCCTATGTATTTCTTGCATACAAAGCCTTCAAACTGGGGATGTAATGATTGTACTGATATATGACATACTCAAAAGAATGACAGCACAGCATATACAAAAACGCTAAGATACATTCTGGCGGAATTGTTCTATGGCAAGGGTTGAACTGATTAGAATAAGTTTGCAAGATTTCTTGGCGACTCACTTTGGCAGTCAAACGTTCCGTTCCAATTTCCGTTTTGACACTTTAAAACTCCTCCAGGAATTTTACTGTACGGTTCTTTACAAGTGTATGTCAGAGTCTCAGAGTTTCTGTACTCAGTTTTCTCGTCTGACAGTGTCACAAACTGCACGTTCTTTGTTGGTTTGGAGCACTGAACCGTTCCTAGAGAAGCAAATGTAATGTAAAATATAGAATTTGAAGATATCGAATGTTTATGGTATTTAAGATGGTAATAAATCATTACATTTGAGGACTCATTTGATCCTGATTTATGGAAAAGTATAACGCATTAACAGGAAGTACCTCCACATTGTGGATATGGGTAATTCCACCTCCCGTCTGGCAGGCATTCGATTGCACGTTGGCCGTAAAACCTCATGTTATCATCGGTGCATCGAAAAACTAAGATATGTCCAGGTTTATAAGGCAGAGTGGTGTTCGGATATTGGAATATAATTTGTATATTTTTGAGTTCTTTCTCCTCGCAGGTACCATCTGTGTATAAGAAAATAATATATTTATTGTTTCAATGCTCCAAATTAGTAAAAGTATATATTATTAGTGTTATGTTAATACAAAATTCTGTTGACGTGGTTGCATGCATACATCAGTAGTTTACTTGAAACATATATCAATCGATCGCAATGTAATTATTTATGATGCAATACAATAAATTCAAGCTGTAACATACCACTGCATTTCCGTATGTCTGTCCACTGGCCCTTGGAGTCACAGGTGATTTTTACAGGCTCCTCTGGTTCAAATCCAGGATTGCATTTATATTTTATGCTCCAAGAGACTTTGTATGCATTTGTCTGACCTTCTACGATCTGTGCATTTGGGATTATTGGTGGATCGCACATAAGTTCTAGAAAGCGAACACGCACATGATCGTAGAATTTATCATTTTTGATTTTGTAAAGATTTTAATACTCCAGATCTGAACCTACCAGCACACAGTGGTTTCGGTGTCCATCCGTCTCGTGTACATGTGGCCACTTCTGCTGTTTCACGATAACCAGACTCGCAACGGTAAGATCTTCTCGCTCCCAAATACAGATCTCCACTAAAGTAATATTTTAGTAAATACAGATGCTGGTTGAGTGGAGCTTCACACTTTTGCTCTAAAACAAGATTTGCATGCTTTTTTTAAAAAAAATTTAACACACACAGCAATAAATCCTTGAATGTTTCTCTACAACCTTACCCTCACAAGTAGGCTTGTAATCCCACTTTCCAGTATCGGTGCATGTAAATGTTTCCTGTTTATTATAGATCTGTTTTTTGCAGATAACTTCCACTGTTTCTCCAGCTTTAAAAAATGATTTCCCCCATGGAATGGTTTTTACTACTTCAGGTTCGGTTAGATCCAGCTGACAAGTTACTGTGAAGACAGAATAATGCAAAACTATGTTTAAATAAGCATACCAAAAGTTATTGTCAAACTGCAATAAAATTGTGCCTACTGTTTATCTATGTGTACGTTCGGACTGCATTCATGCTTGTGTTTCCATGAGCATTTAATAAATCAACCGTGGTATTAACCTATGCACTGTGGAACAGGCCCACTCCAAACACCATTCTCCTCACAATGAATGACACTACTTCCGTCTAGCTTTTTGAAAGAAGATACACACTCAAAGTGAACAACATCGCCAAAAGTTCCTTCCTCTGTGTTGCCCGATACGGCCACATCCCCGTCTGTGTGAATCACAGGGCATCTCACCTCTGTGAAATAAATAAACTCATTTAGGTTGGATTTCCTGATAAATCGCTCTCTGTCAAGTTGTATTTTAACATTAGAGCAATGCCTGTTTCCCAAACCAGCATGTAGAGCACAGCCATCGTAATTTCTTTAGACGTCTTCTCAACATTTTACATAGTGCATTGTAGAGACCTATACACTATGCATATTTCCACATATATATATATATATATATCTATCAAGGTATATGCAATGTACATTTTTCTACACGTGCTATTTTTGACTTTCTCTGTGTATTATGCAACATACTACTGCCATGCTATATGCAAGCCTACTGGAACAGATTGTAACCTGCCACTGGTAAAAAGAAGAGGAAGAGAGATCGCATTAAAGCCACTGCATACATAAAACAAAAAAAAAATACTCTGAATTTGCTAGTAATTTTCACAATTAATGCAAAGAAATGCTACACAATTGAATGTGAAAGACTTTCAAGCACAGACAACAACGACAGTCAAAACAATCACTGTTCATATGGATCCGCGAACACTGGCCAGTAACTCACACATGCCTGTATACTGAACAAGTAATACCATTTTCACAAATTAACGTTTTTATAGTTTATACAGAGATGATACCATTTTCAAAATGTCACATTTTCAGGTTCGGCAAAATCCTGTGGTCAAGTAAACGAATGGCCAGAACAGTTTCCGTTTTTTTAAACGTGTGAACGCCCTTATACACGACCAGCATGTTGCTAACACGCTATGCTGTGCTTTGGGAAACCTGGCAGCTCTTGTGGTGCTGTAAGTGATGTTAGCGGCTCTTTTGTTTTAGATACGCCCCCAGCATTTAAGCTCGACCAAGGTAGACTACATTTACCTGTCAGGTTAAGAGCTTTCGTCTCACGATGTTGAACGTCTGTTGTTTGTGTAACGTTTGGTAACGTTCGAACTCATGAAGAGCACTCAGGATAGAGTGCCGGCTGTTAATGCCTAAAATGATTGGCAGGCAGAAAGTGCCACAAAAACCTTTGTGTTCGTTTTACGGAGACTTGTCTGTCGCAGAGGCTCCAGACAGTTATTTTACTGATATCTTTCAGAGATTATAGTTTTTTTTTTGTGGACCATGCTGTAAAAATCGCTTAGAGCACCTTAATGAATAATAACAACAGTGCAAACAGACTTTTAAGAAAGCCTACCCTCACAGACAGGGACAGAATTATCCCACCCTTTGATTCTACAGTGACGATGATTGATTCTGCTTGTCATTTCGTACCTACAAACATAAAGCTTTTAAGTAAAAACAGTGTCAAGTCAAAGAGGTCATATGTGAACTTTACGAATTAGCAAAGAGAACAGAGGAAAGCAAACAAAATGCCGTGCATGAAGCAATTTTACCCTTTCTTGCAAGTATACTGCACTGTTGCTCCATAAGTATAATCTGTTCCCTTTATAAGTTTAAAATCACCGTTTGGTGTTTCGCCTGGATGACCACATCTTTTCTCTACAGAAATCAAGCAAGCGTTAGCGTGACGAGAGTAAATCTGCTTTACAGAAAAGTCATGTGCTAATCATATTGACAATTTTCTTACTTAAGCATCTTTGGGCAATGAGCGTCAGCCATTGTCCGTTTTTACACATTAACCTGTAAAATCCACCATAACCTGTCATGCAGTACACTTTTACTGTTTCACCATCAGTGTATGAAATGTTCGCAACTGGCTCTGCGTTTTCATATACGATGTCCTCCCCAAGACATTCTGAGAAGCACAAACACACGCACAGAAAGCTACCAAAACCGATTAAGGTGCCGTAAAGTTATTGGAAGTGCAAATAACACGTAAAACATTTTACTTTTTACAATTCAGAAACTCACCTTGATCTTGCGCAGAGGTAACAGAAAATAGAAAACAGGAAAAGCTGATGATTTCTACAGGAACTCTCATTTTTAGGTCGCCTCACAAACTCACTGAGCTTTCCTTTTTTTTTTCTTTTTTGGGGGTTTTTGTTTGTTTTTTGTCTCCAATGGGGGATCAAAATGTTAATAATTTACCAAAGTCAAATAGAGCGTGCTTTTATGCCAGACAAAAAAACAAACAAACATAAAAATACACTAAAACCAAATCTGACATTTGTCAGTTGTACACAGCAAAAGACCATAAAGATAAGTCTTATCTCTTTTTTTTCTCATTGAATTTGGTAAAGGCACTAAAAGGTGTTGCAAGAAACAACCTGACATGAAGCAGTGGATGATGCAACCAGATTAAAGTTTATTCAGTCAGAGATAAGCACAAAGTCCTTTGTGAACTAATTGCATCACTCACTTCTGCAGAGTGGTATGGGTAGGTTAAAGGGTGGCTTAACAGTGTAATTATAAATGTTACTACAAAAATGCAATTACATAAAGGTATTTTTAAAATATAAGTACAATGTAGAAACGTGTGTGTACAAAATAATTGCATTATATCAAATTAATAATTGAAATTTAAGTACATAGTAGCTGACACCACCTAATACAAAGTGGGACCCCTATTATATATTATATACAAATAAACTTTATTTCAAATGGTATTCATATGTATTACTATACACTTATAAAGGATCCACAATGCAACGTTTTTTGTGATTATTATAGATTTTAAGTATGTTTTGTTGATTTTTACACTACGTTTTACCCCATCTCTGTTGTTGTAGTGCTTTATATTCACCACTAGAAGTCAGAAGCAGCTTTTGGATCATTTTCGCTAGACTTGCCAAAAGAACTTACTGTATCTGTGCCACAGAAAGTAGCATGTCATGAAATGTTCCACAGCTTATACAGCTATATTGTGTGGATGTGCAAATCATCTGTAATAAATGAAAAGG
This sequence comes from Puntigrus tetrazona, assembly GCF_018831695.1. NCBI lineage: Eukaryota > Metazoa > Chordata > Actinopteri > Cypriniformes > Cyprinidae > Puntigrus > Puntigrus tetrazona. The sequence continues at coordinate 11,870,963 of NC_056720.1, forward strand.
CACAAACCAATTGAAAACAAACAAAAAAAAAATTGTCAGGCTGAAAACCAGTTGAAGATGCGAGCCGTTTTCAGTGGATACAATTTAGTTCCGCCCTACATTTTTATTGCTGAATATTCCATTTGCTAACAGAACTTTGTTGACTTCTTGTGAAATCCAGGATTATGTTTCACTTGTTTATTAACAAACAGAGGCTCAAGTGGCGCAAAGGTAAAGCCGAATGCTAAACGCGTGGTGAGATTAATGGCTCCTCCAAAGTCCGGAGAGCTGTGGGTGTGGGAGATATTTGCGCTCAGTTTGGACTACAGTGGTCCTCGGAGCCAGACCTGGTCTAAAGGTTTCCTTTGGCTGGAGGCAAAGCGAAAACTCCTGCCTCACTCTCTGCCATAAAGGTAACAGAGAATAATGGGTGGGTGGTTGACAGATGACCTACATTAGATGCCGCCACGATCGAGGAGAGTAGGAGGAGGAGGAGGAGAGAGAAAATGAAAGCCAGAAAGTATTCATGAGCCGCACTAAAGGACTTTAACAAACCTTTTTCGTACACAGCTGCATTCATCAGCCATTAATGAACAGCGGAGAGGGGCAGGAATGCAAATTGGGAGAGCGCGATGCATCCTCCGTTCATTTAGATAAATGAAAAACACAGTGCTGGCGCGAGCCTCGAGGCCATCTCTTAGTCACCCTCGCAGTCAAGTGCTCTCCAGCGCTGTTGACATGGAAGCTTGTCATTATAGTGATATCAGAGCCCACTATGGGTCAGTGGTCTCTCTGTGCTGAGAGGAACCTCTCTACCATCTGAGTGTGCTGATCGGAAAAGACCATTTTTTTGCATTTTTGTTGCTGTTTTATATGTAGGCTTAAAATAGAATGTGCATATCCACAAAAAAAGAGTTGTGACTTCTATTGCATTTATGCCAGGAATGATGATATTGTGCTAATTTAATAATGTTAATATATCAGGGATGGTCACTGCCATTTTTACGGCAAAAATGAACCATATTAGACGCCTTGGAATTATGAAGTTCTTTCTGACAAATTTGTCAAAAATGTAGTTATTCACATATACTTATTATGTGTCATCTTATTTACATTATGTTATGTTTCTTTTGTAAGCTGTGTACATTTCTGGCCTTTTTTGGAAAACAAAAAGGGATCTATGGAATGCAAAAACCTATCTATCTATCTATCTATCTATCTATCTATCTATCTATCTATCTATCTATCTATCTATCTATCTATCTATCTATCTATCTATCTATCTATCTAGCTACCTCTCTTATTTGTGGAAATATCTATAGAAATCAGTGAAAATAGAACTCCTCAGAGACTAATAGACATACTATTCATGAATTTTCAATCTTTTTTAAAATTTCTAACCATTCAGTTTCATTTTTCGCCCCAATAATTATATCTAAGCTATGATGGCGTTCATGATCTTCACTGTAAACTTTAAGTTTATGATAAAATCATATGAATCGTGCGAAGCTAACCTCACTTAGATCTAACATGGCTTTTTGCGTCCACGGCTAGAAATCATTGATTCTCCACGTCTCTTCCTCACCAAGAGCAATTAGTTCCAGATCGTTTTCTGATTGCCCGCCGTTTGATTTATCGAAGTGTCATCCCTGTGTTGGCTAACTGTCTTCCAGCACCCCTCCCCGCCAATAGACCCTGATTGGGCCTAGTGCTAACTACCCACTACCTATCCAATCACAATCACCATGGAAACAGCAGGTGCACGATGCAAGCTGCTCGTAACCTGGCTGTTTTGCACAAATGTATCCTGATAGCATTTTGTTATTGTTCGTTTTCCCACCCTAATCATACGACAAAGTGCTTTTAAAAAAAAAAGGAAATCTGGAATTATATGAATTATTACACATGTCAGTGTCTTCCCATGCCCTGTAAATTGGGATTCAAGGTGAATAAACTGAAGGAATTAAATATTCATATCCTGATTAGCTATTCCCCTCATTCAGAATGAGGACATGCATTAAATATGCAACAAATGTCTTGGAAATAGACTTGAATCAAAATGAAAGATTGCTTCAAACTCGCGAGTGTGGCTTCTTTCAAATTCACATTTGATTGCTGATGCATAGGTTAATAATAAAATGAGTCCTTTTTTCTCTCTCGCAGTCTCTCGCATGCCTTTTCTGCCTGTGCTATTAAACTCAATTATTAGGTCACATAAAAAGGAATTTTTGTTCACTTGGGCTTGCTAAAAACTCCTCGGTCAGCCTACTGAGCTTGATTTGATCGAACTGTTCCCGCGGATGTGGAACAATAAACTACGACGTAGCAGCTGTGTTCAACTTCTTCTCATTTCCTTCAGCAGTGCTCGAATGCAACCGAAAGAGTTGCTCTAACCAACCATTAAAGCAGCCGTTCAATTTGGATCCAATCTGTCCCGTTCGGTCCATTCGCATTCCGTCATTTTCCCTACGCTTCCCACCCCTGAAAGTGAAATATTGTGCAAATTACCCGGTTTGATCCAGTGTTGCTTTGGCTGTTTGAAGAGCGTTTGGGCATTGAAAGTGTGTTCGGCTTAATCTAAAACCATTTCCTGCAAATGTTGCAGCGGTATTCAAGAGCATAAGATCAGCAGAACCTATGAGCGGAACAACATACTTTTTTTGTCATTTATTCACATTTTTTTTAAGCCGAAACTGCTACAGGCACTGTTTTCTTTTTTTTTTTCACTGGAAGCTTCATTTGTACAGATCTCATAAAGGGCCATCCGACAAGCCAAAGATCTGGAGTTGAGAAAAGACACTTTATATCCTCTCGTTGCATCCTGCTGTGTTGAATTGGCCTCTGTGGATGGTTTTAGCCTTTGATTCTAGGTACAGGAGAAATGACACTGCGGCTAAACACTGATGTACTTTACAGCAGTAACAGGGGAAAATCAAAGAGCAGGAAAAAATGCTACAAACAATGCACAGAGATCTGTTGGTCTACTTCCGAATAAAATCTTGTTTTTTATGATGAGAAAAAAACACAAGTATAATGAGAAACAATCTGAAAATGGCTGCTAAGTTAACCCGATCTCATAAAAAACAGAGGTTTCCAGAGGTGTTTTTAGGTAAAAAAGTTGGAAATCCACCACTAAAACTAGCCATCAGTGGAGTATAAGCAGAAAACATGCACATGAGATTCAAACGCATATGAATTAGCCACTGATTCACATGACATCATTAACCCTTTCACACCTGAGTTAAAAATATTTAAGCTGAGCCCCCAGTCCGAGTTTTTTGTTAGGCGACTGCTGTTTTAGAATGTTTAGCCTTATAGTTTCCATGGTGATCTTTACCATTCTAATTGATCTTTTTTCCGGGTGATGGGCGCCGCCATGTTAGTTCCCATTGACTCCGATCTGTGGGATTTACAAATTCATCCTTTCCTCCCAATACACGTCAAAGTAAGTATCCAGTAAATTTGGAGAAGAGCAGAGTAAACATATAGTTGCCTACGCCATCAGTATACGCTATAAACAAAACATGTCATCATATTATATTTGCAAGGATCATCATTGCCGTTTCTATAGACATCAGCGTATATTTTTCAAACCATAAATGTATGGTTTTGCTACTTATGTGTTATAATAATTATATATAATTAAATTATAATTAAATATATGAAACATAAAATTCAAGTCACACCGGCGTGATCGTACACATCACAGGGTTAATAATTTGTCGTATGTACTTCTTTTGTTCGATTAAAAACAAAAAAATAAATAAAAAGAAACATTTACGCATGTTCAAACCAGTCTAAAACTGTCGACTAATCACTAGTTGACGAAAATAGGGTTGAAAAAAGTAATCCTACATCAATCTCAAATATGGCATGTTATCCGAAATATGTTAGTAGCAGCAACTTTACATGACTGCTCGATCTAATGCTAACCCACAAAAATGTGCGCTATTGAAGTGTCTGTGTGAAGTGTGAAATCTGAATAGTAGCCTAGCGTTCACTGCAGGACAGATGGAGGCACCGGTGCGGTCACTTGCATTTAAAATGCTCCCTCATTTTTGGTCACTCAGATAAGAGTAATACACCTTTCAAATCTTGCAATAACACTCACAATAACAACAAAGCATGTGCTTTTGTAAAATAATGTAAGCAGGATGCATTTTAAGTCTTCGGTCTTTTGTGTATACATGAGTGAAAATACACTTTTGAACTGACCTATTGGTAAGCCCCGCCCCCTTAGTTACTATCGCCCACTGGGACAAACAAATGTTGCTCACTGTCTTACAATGACTGTCCCACAATGTTTTTGCGCACTTTGGGACACAAAATTTAAATCCACCAAATGGGAATCAAATTCTCCATTGAGTTATTAAAAAAATATTTTAAAAGAAATACTACGGATATACTATGGATCAAATGGAGAAGTCTCATATTAGGGTCTGTCTTCACGATCACGGACGACAACATCCCGAATTTACACTGTTCATGTATTGCAGGGTACGATTAAACTAATGTGCATTTAGCCAGTTTAATATGAAGAGACAGTGAAATGTCGATCTTCATTCGTGTTTTTGTCCTACATTGAACAAGACGTGAGATCCCAAGACGTAAGAACAGTCCACTCTTTAGGTTTGTACATTAGCACGGACTCACAAGTGCTGACGTCTCCAGTCGCCATGTCGCTCTCACACTAAACATCATGTTCTCAGCGGTGAAAAATACGTTGCGGCAAAGAGAAAATTGACAATGTGCTGACAGACACGTCAAAGTCTTCGCTTTTTAATTGTGCCATTTTATAATAAATTCAAACAATAAATACAAAATATATTTTCATTGATCATCTTTTAACATCTACCAGATATAGAGTAATTAATATCAGAAGGTATTTAGTTTCAGCCCCAGAAAAACGTTAATACACACCATTTCAGAGTTCAAGTCCACCAATGTTCATCTAGTTTCCCGTCTGGCTTATTTGTTGGCCAAAAATTAGCAAATTCAGCATTATGATTGGTCCAATAGCTTGTCAATCAAACTCCCCAAACCAATTAAACACAAACTAGCATCAGCGCTATAATTTAGCTTTTTTTTTTTGTTCTAAATATTGTACATATAGAAGACCATATTTTGTTTTACATCGCTTCTTTCTAATACAATAAATTTCATCTTTTTCTTGTCTGACCAACTTTTTTATATACTTTTATTTGGAAATCCGTGGACTTTTTTGCATCACAAATATTATATTTTCTGATGTCTATAGAAAATCATTTGAAACGTATCCGATCCAGGTGTCACCGTTTCTAAAAGTCCCAAAACTTAAAACCTGAAACTTAAAACTAACGATTCCGTATCATTTTGTTGATGCGATTAACGGAGCATGTGCAGGTTTGGATGTCATAAAAATTTGCTCTGCCCAGGCCTTGGTTTAATTCTTGATGTGATAGAGGAGTCCATGAGCCGCAGCAACATAAACACACGCAGTGGGAGTTTCTACCATTTGACATATGTAGCTCCTGATACACACACACACAGTGGCTCTTATAAGGGATTACTGTCAGAGCAGATGACAGCTGTGTGTCTGCTTACAGCATGTTACAGAGCATAAGTGAGATAACTCTTCTTTGAACGTGATTCTGGCCTGCTGAGCAGTTCATCGGGCTTCCCGTCCCTGGAGCTTTATGGACTGTAGCATGACAAAAACTTCATCTTGAGATGTACCTACTCCAAGCTGTCAGCGACTGCTTCACATTTTTGTTTATCGCTGTCTTTAAAGAGACTCTCTACTTTTTGGACCTGTCATTAGGAAGTCTGGCCAAGTTTCAGCGAATATCTTTAAAAACTGTCCAGGTTAAGTATTGCCGGAATTATATTGTTTATGAATTGAGCAAGCGCTCCAAGGTGGGGGTGTGTATTGTTATGTAAAGCAGTATTAGAAATTGTTTTATTGTGAATAATTTAGTATGTGTGTTGTAAACTGTTGATGAAGAATATGCTTAAAGCTTGATAAAATATACTCATTTGGCTTGTTTATAATCTGACAACCTTGTGAGATCGAGTCTAAACCACAATTCCCATCATTATCATTTACACAATTCATTCTCCTTTGAGTTCCCTGAAGAATAATAATATTAGAAAAATAATATTATATTCTTTCCAAATATATTATTTGAACACACATGACGTTTATTATATATTTATATTCATGTATATATAAATTCATGTATATATAATTACTTATATATAATATAAATAATTACTGTCAATTTAATTTTAATAAAATTTAATTGGATTAAATAATCGAAGATTAAGTGCAATAATATGAGCAGTAATATGATTTGTGGTTTATTATTAAACAATAATTTAATTTAAAAAAAAGGTTAGTAATTGTGCTTGTACTGAATGTAATTTATACTTTTATTTTAAAAATATAATTATGCCTATAAATATAATTTATTTATTAATGGTAGCACAGTATGGAAATTTGAAAGGAAAATGTCACAGTGAAAGCAAAAAACTTCCTAAAAAGTCATTATGAAACTGTGAACACATGAACTGACGTCTATATTTATGTTGCTTAGCAACCGGAAGCAGCCTAAAGTTACGTCAACAAACGTTTGGCAGAAAAAAATGTTTATTGCCATTATTAGTACTTTTAATGGCTTATTGAACATTGGTGTCTTTAATCATAATGCCATTGCTTCCGTGTAATGAAAGCCATAAGGCACTTGAACCCATATGTTACATTGATTTTTACCATGATTAAGGGGCTTTTTAACAACCCTAAACTGTGGTAAAATTCATTGTAATGCACGGCCTCGAGTGGTTTATTGCTTATTAAATCCATCTATCAAAGTTCTTCTGTGTGGAGTGCATTTCTAATGACGCTTTAGCTGGCATAAATACATCAGCGCACATGCAGCACGTTTTTCACACGGATGACCTCCAGAAGCACTCGGCGCACTAAAAATCCAATGCACCGGGAGTTCTTAAACTATGAAAGAAACCTTAAATCACACTCTGACCTGGCCCGCAGCCCAGCGATCAAAAGCCCACCAGACCGACACGTGAGGTGAATGACAATGCGAGGAGTAACATCCCCAGCAAACGAAACTATCGATGATAAGTGCAAGTCCATTTGAAAATGACTGTATCCGCTTCCATTATCGCCAGCGCAATTTAGAAAGTGATGGCATCAGATGAAAAGGCCCGGCGGAGCCAGAGCTAAAGCAGCAGAGCAGATGCCGCGCTGCTCCTCTATCTCCAGCAGAATGGAGATTCACGAGGTCGGGATTTATATTTTCAGCATACTGAAGCATTTTTATTTAATGCGGGATCCAAAGGCCAAGTCAAAACGCTGCTGCTTTGCAATCTTTTTTTAAAAATGCAATGATTAAACGATTTCATGCAAATTAAAAGTTAAGCGCATTTATTGTATTCGTTTTGCTACTTTTTAAAGTGATTACAGGTATTAATCAGTATTATAAATCAGTATTTTGCATGTTTAGATACTGTACATTTACAACTTTTCCGCACAGTTTAAGCGAAATTGAGAAAAAAAAAGCAACGCTGAGAAGTCACTTACCCTCGAACTGTAAAAGATGCAGAAATTTGTCTCTTTATCAGGACAGATTTGGAGAAATACAATCGCGCATAATTTCACCGCTTGCTCAGCACTGGATCCTCTGCAGTGAATGGGTGCCGTCAGAATGAGAGTTCAAACAGCTGATGAAAACATCAGAATAATCCACACGTCTCCAGTATATAAGTCAATACCTTGTGAAGCAAAAAGCTGGGTGTTTGTAAGAAACATCCTCCAGTGAAAAGTGTCTCCTGTTGTCTTCTCACTTACAGAAAACAAAAAAAAAAGAAGAAAAATGGTTATTGCTTGTAAATGGTGCTTTACCTGTGTATATTGTGTATGTATATATTTTTACCGAAAAAATCTATATTATGAATAAAGGACTCATATTTTACCCAAGATGTTAGTTGATGGACTAATGTCTTGTGGATTATTTGTAGATTATTAAGTGTTTTATCAGCTTTTATCAGCTATCAGAGTTTGGACTCTCATTCTGACGGCACCCAATCAGTTCAATTGGTGAACAAATGATGCAACTATAAATTGATGATGAAGAATGAAGAAACAAACACATCTACATCTTGGATGACATGAGGGTGAGTAAATTTTAATTTTTTTTTTTTTATTTAATAAAATATAATTTTTGGGTGAACTGTTCCTCTAACATTTTTTTAAAAAATTCTGTTCATGCAAAACTTCCACAATATGCATAAACCTGACAATAGACGTTTATGCGTTTAATACATACACCTCTTAAGTTCACAATCTCTTATCACATGTAACTTTTTTTTTGCCACCAGCAGCATTTCATTTTCATCTGATGGCTTTCAAAATATTTTCTGCTGTGAATATACAAACATTTTATATTAAAATAAAGAACTGAGCCTTTGCTTTTAAACAACAACAAAAAATCTATATTCATGTGTTCATGTTTTACCACCTCTTGAATGCAGGTTGCAACATTTTGAACCCCCAAAAATGACAAATTTTTTTATCAAAATGCATTTATAAATCATATTCTTTCACCTTTAAATGACTATGTGAATAATTGAAACTGCATTAAAAAGTAGTTTTTGACAATGGTTTCTTAATTGACGAGATATCAAGCCTGTGCTGCTAAACTCTTAGCTCTATGCCATTATTTGCATTTTAGCTAAAAATAAATCACAGGACACGCGTAGCAACCGGCGACCTCACTGGTATGGGATCGGTGGACCGCAGCGGTCAGCTGTCTGTTAAAGATCTGAACCAGTTGAAGTATAATCTCTCTTCCACCACCTGCAGCTACTTCAGAATTGGCCTGTCCATCAACAACCCGAAGACTCCATAGTTCTAAACTTGAGGAAACGTATCTGTAGTGCACTTCCCGCGCATGTCGAGTACCTTGAGAGGAGCCTATCTGAAAGTGACAGCGCTGATGAAGAGGTACAATAAAACCCTAAGCAAACGTCAGTGGCGTTTTGGCAAGCCAGGAAAAGTGATTTCCAACAACAACCTTACTTGAGGACGTCTGGGGAAGCTTTAAGCGAACGCGTGGACCGCCAACTGGCCAGCACAGGTTAAAACCGAGTGAATTAACGGTATTGACGAACTGAAGCTCACCTTATGAACTCTGAAAACAATGACGACCGATTAAAAACCACCCCGCTTTAAAAGCCCCGGAGAATTTCAAGCTGCAAATGTGCTTTTAATTATCAGGTTGCGCGTGGTAATATAGCCGCCTTTGAATTATGCGCTTTTATTTGCATGCTGAGCAGTTATGAAATATTGAGTTTTTTTGCTATCCGTAGACAGAACCCTTTTTGTTTTCCAAAAAGCAAGTCCAAAATGCGCGCGGCTTGCGAAAGAAACATCGCATAATGTAAATATCATCGCCTTGGAGTCATTCGCATATTCTTATTATGTGACGTTTCCATTACGTTACGTTTCGTTTGGAAGCTGTGTACATTTTTGGCCTTTTTTTTAGTAAGCGAAAAGGGTTCTATCTACACAAGTCTATAGACGCGATATAGTGATAGATAAGTCTATATATGTGTTGCAGCATTTTGGTGCATTCAAGGTTGCCATCTAAACAGCCCGACTGTATAAATTAACCAAAAATGATCAATCTAATCAATTATCCCACTGATTACTACCAAATAAATTAAACATAAAACATCGATCCGAGCTTATTAGCTTGCAGTACTGTATGTAAGCCTAACACAAATTCCCTCATTACGTTCCCTCACGTAATTCTATACTGGAATCCACTCCAGAATCATATTGAATTTCCACCCCGAGCGCGTCTCAGTTGTTTTCTTAGCGTAATCTCATATTTTGACATTTATTTCTCACGCACACGTCGCGTAAACTGTTGCCAAACGCTTTGCAAATCCCCTCCTTACAATTCCGACAAGAGTAAAGGATTGGATTATTTCCAATGCATTATTCCGAAGCTTTAACTACAGGTCATATTTTTCTCTTTTATTCTTCCGAATGAAACGGCGCGTTCCTTATTGTGCATTTGCAGCACACGCAGCTGTGTCCAGATGTCCTTGAAATGTTTCGGTGAGCTCGGATTTGACTGACATCTGTTGGTTCTCCTTCGCAGCGCGCAGCACCGAACACTCTTGGAAAGATATGTGGAAAAAAAGCTTCAATTCATTCGTGTCACAGAGGAGTTTTCCTCGGGTTCAAGGGTGTGCAGCTAATTATTGAGCTTACAGAGGATTTCTAATTTGCCGGCCGCCTACAGCCTGTTTCACACTACCGATAGAACAAGCGAAAAACAAGAGCGCGAAATCAACAGCGTACATCTGTACGTCTCTGGAGGGCTGCGTGTAGCTGTTAATTATCACAGGTCACGCTCAGGGAAACGAGGAATGAAGGTCAGGGAAAAAAAAAAAAAAAAAAAAAAATCATTGCATTCTCCGAGATGAAGAAATATATATTTCCCAAGATACAATTAGTGCAAAATACGTTTATTATTTGATTCAGATACAGAGTTCATTGTAAATACCGTGAGCATTTTGTAAGTTTGCAATTTAAGCGCTTAGCCAATTGCGTGAGTTAAGGGGCGGGGCTATTGTTTATATTATAACCAATGAATTATATTTCCGAATTACTTTATTTCATTTTATTCTAGTTAGTATATTTTTGTCCTGACACCTTTTTCGTAGGGCTACTGTAAATGTGTTATTTTAGAAGAAATTCTTTTGGTGCACTTCCAATACCACACTGCTGAAATTCAGGAGAGCAGCGCGGTCAACAATCATCTCTATTGTTTTGTTCATTAAGATACCAGCAGTTGTTTATGCACCTGCCATCATCTCATTCCGGGGCGATGAGTCCAATACCTCTGGAAACTTAATGATGTTATGCTTTTAATGTTGAGCAATGCAGTCTAGGGTCAGGAGGTGAACAACACCGGACTTAATGCAAAGCCCTGGGGGACTCGTTGAAAAAAAAATGGTTTAGCACAAGGTCCTGTTATGAACCACGAGTCTTTGTTGCACATAGGAAGTCTTGGACTCAGCTGTAGAAGGGTTTTAGTCCGGGTTATTTGTTTTTCCTGAGTGTTGGGTGTGTGTTAAGTGGCAAACTGAAATCAATGAAAATCGATAAGAGACACAGTGGCAAATACGCTACACAAGTGCAGCATTTTTGCACGTAACATTATAGCTTGCGCTTCATTCATGAAAGACAGTGCTGTTTGCATTTTGACGCTGTTTAATAGTACTTAAAGCGAAATGCATTCATGCGTTTATTTTACAAATATTTTAAGTTTTAACTATAACTCATTGCGTTTTTTATGGCTTTATTAAGATTTAAACAAACCACTATTTTTTGGTCCGTTCTGTATTTTTTCTTCTGAACAGACAGTTGTCTGATTATGATTGTATTATGAATAACTGCGGTAAGACATATTAATAGTTGCTTTTTAAAGCAATCTATAATGAAAGCAGCAGGGAAATTAAAGGAGATAATGCCTGCAGAAAGAGATTTAATTACTTCAGAACAGGAGCTTTAAACACTAAATCTTATTACATTGAAGTAAAACCATTTAAATGTGTTGCAACAACCAATTTAGTTTCCAAGGCAAAACATTTTTTTGATTTTGAATCTGAACAAACTGATTAGCATCTGAAGTAAAAAGGCAATTATATTTCAAATACACTTACTTCATACTAAGTACGGCATAATTCAAATCTATTTGCATTTTTACCAAGATATCGCTTGAGACTTACTGACTTACTTTGTTTGCTGCAACTGGAGGTGTGTTCTTCATATAACGTTATCTTCGTATAAGGGTTTTGATTTTGATATGAATAATTGCACGTCTAAAATGATCGGTTTAACAGCACAGGCCCGTGGTTCATAAAGTTACCTTGAGAGAATATCAAAATCTTGATCCCAAAGGACATACGCCATGACAACAACATATGAATTAATGAACAAAGGTGTCTTATTCGATGCATTATTAATGACCTGCAGTCAAACACTGGAGAGATGGCTTACAGACAGCACTGTGTGGCATTTCAATTCATGAAACATGCTTCGGAAAATCTCCTTTATTCTTCTTCTAAGCTTAGCTACATCATAAAATCAATCAACGAGTTAATGATTTAAAAATATGAACGTGAAGGTGTATGGCATTTAGAAGGGATTACCAGTATGCCTTACTTATGTCACAGCCATGAATGGTAGCTTTTTTGCGGCATTGGGGAAATGACTGTATTATTTTAATGCGACTTGGCAAATATCAATGTTTTTAGTCAGTGTTTTTTATTAGAAATTTGTGTATATGCTAAAATTATTTTCATTGACTTTTTGACTGCACTAGATGATTATTTCAAAGTAAATAGACATGAATTTGCAGTACCTTTAATCTGACAGGGCCTACAGAGAAGTGGGGAAGAAATCCAGCAACCCTATTTTTCTCTAGAGGGAAATTAATTAATCAATTTATTAATTATTATTATATTATTATTTTATACAGCAGCCCTGTTGTGTTCATTTGGCGGCCATCTTGTTGAGAAAAAAATGCACAGACGCCTTTTGAGTTGAAAAAAAGTGGATTATTAATTCAATTCCAACAAAGTATGATGGAAGAAAGTATTTCTAGAAGGAAAAAAATATTATTTTTTTATCTGTACTTTTCAGAAAAAATAAACCCAACAGCTAACAACTAATGTGAAATATTTAACTAAATACATTATTATTTTTGCTAGAAAACATGTATAATAAAGGTAAATTGGTATTTAAATAATTTACACCATTTTGGGTAAATTTAGAGCAATTAGGAAAAATGTGTTGATCAAATATATGGGTAATAAAATAAAATGGCTGACATGACCCAATGGCAACACGTCTTTATGGATACAGGTAAGACTTTTAAACTCATTTTGATGATTTTATTGCAAAAATGTTTCATTTCTTGCTTGTTTTTTGAAAGAAAGACTCGCTCTTTGACTATCACTTAACAAGAACATTTTTTGATCTAATGTAGCACGGAGGGAGGTCTACTTCCAATTGTCATTCAGGCAGCAAAGACCTTGTTTTCTCATTATAGAGCAATCGAAAGGTAAATCATTCCGGGTGTCCCACATTTACCAAAGGAAATGATTCTAAACTAATCATATTGACGTAACGTAGCTGAGCTTCCCGGCTTTCCGGTTGACGAGCCGTGTGCTGCAGCTTCTGCATTTTGAACGTTTCCGTGCTGCTGACTCAACAGATGGCGGCGTTCAAGCATCCAGACGTCTGCCTTGAAGTGAGTGCATTCGAAGTGAACAAACACTCAGCTGAGAAATGCTACAATGAGCTCCGTCAGAAACTGAAAAAAAAATAAATAAAAAAAGCGGAGATGTGAAGCCGTAAAATGATGAAACACGTCTTCGGCTCTATTCTTGCCATCGTAAAAGGCGTGAAATTAAATATTTTTTCGACTTATCTTAGGACTGAATGGAGACACGACTTGTGACTACTGGAGAGAAATGCAAATTAAATTTAGCTTACAACATACCCTCAGAATAAGAGAATAAATAGCTTTCCTTTGAAGACATCAATGACAGAATTGTGAGGCAAGTTCGCGCAACGTTTGCGTCACTCGAACGCCCATTTCAGCTCGAAACTTTGCGTTTTATACACCAACCGCTGTAGCTGAAGCGCTTAGTCATTTAAATTAAATCACTCTTATTCTTTTGAGCTCAAATAGGCTTTTTAAAAATGTATGCAAATTTTACTGCGTTTTACTTAAAATTAAAAAAAAGTAGGCGATAAACTAAATTTATTTAAAAGTGTATTTGTGCACATTTGTTGTGTTGATGGAGCAAAATTGTATCAAATAATAATGGGCTTCTGCAGAATGCCAATCGCATTCAGCGCAGCCTATTTTGGAGGTGTGTTTTGTTTGCTATCCGATTTGCATAATTCCTTTAGCGAACAGGTCGCTAAAATGACAGAGACAGCATTCGCAAATAAACAACAATATCACTAAATATTTCAAAAGTGGTAGATGAATAGATCTTGCGCAGAGTGAATATGACAGCTGATATTAAATGCATTGTGTTGGTTTCTGCTTATTTGGCTTTAATACCATGACAAAGTATGTTTTTCATGTAGCATAAGAATGCATGCGAACCATAATCTCCTGATTAGTCTATAAATATGCAATGTTGCCCAAGGCAGAACTCTTGTGGTACATTAAAGCATATCTGCCTGCCAACAGCGGCTGATTGTTGAATGAATAATTTGATTATTCAGCATAATCAATGCATTATTGCCATTCGTGGCAGGAAGGGTGACTGGTCCATCAGTCATAACTTCAGGCAGCTGAATGCATTACCGTGGGACAAATGACATATCATTTTAAACAGTTCAGTGATGCAAAACCAGCTGTTTACTGCAGTCAATTTTAGCACTGTTCCATTTCATGTTTTGTTTGTTTTTTTTCATTAGCATTCAATTTCATTAATAGGCCATTTCCTGTAAGACATTCTCTCACACACGCTAAAAGACAATAGGTATATATATAACAAAATATGTAAGACCACAGCATTTCAGTCTTGTGAATTGTGTTGCAAATATAATCACCAGGTCCATTTTTTATTTATTTAATTAATTATTATTATTTTTTATTCATGAGGGTCTGACTGTGACTTAAAGACTCCTCTGATAATGATTCATGAGCATGGTGGGTAAACACAAATTTATGTTGTCGAATCAAAGTACCTTAAGCGAGACACGAAATACGTACCAATAAGCACATATCACCGCAGTTATGAACACCAGAGGCAGTAAAACCCTGACACCTTTTATTACTTTTCACACAAATTTACAGAGTTTTGATTAATAAAGTGCAATTTTAAAACAGTTTGACATGTTCAAATCTGTGTCAAATGGCACATCAACAAATGCGTTTTTAAAAGCAGTTTTGCATTTGATAGGTTGAGGGTTTAGGGTTTCCAACATGACAGATCATTAACGTTTAACAACAGACCAAGGTTATTTGAATTCTGAACCGCCACAATACATACCTATATCAATTAATAAAAACGTGCCAGGGTTCACATATTGAACCCATGTTTTAGGTTCAATATGTGACAGTGGACATTCATCTTTGAAACTGCAGTGAAACATGCTGTAAGGCACGAGGTATATATTTAAATGAGACCAGGTTGTTTTTTTCGAAATGGTATACGTACAATGGGAAAAAAAAGAGTCTAAAACGTGGTCCGTATGCATTGCATAGTTTATATATATACAGGTGAGGAATCTTTAGTTTCTTTGTGAGATCAGCAAGGGCAAGGCAACACTATCGACATGTACATGAGTTCCTGTTAGGTTTGTAAAATGTAAAAAGCGCAGAGGTCGATTTGAAAAGCAATACAGCAAGTTTTCAGCTTTCCGACGGCTCTTGAAATATGGATTTCTGGGTAGAATTCTGTGAAAGACATCTGAGATGTCTGTTTTTGCACCTAAAAAAAATCAATTAGCCCGCTTTGAAATATGAAACAGCATTATGAAAGGCACTGAAGTCACCTTGTAATGATGTCTGAACCTTTGACTGTCCAGTTATGTTGGAGTAATTAAGCATCTGCGTATGCGTTGCGCTGGGTGATGAGGTGACTGCAGCTGGGAAATGTGTGTGTAAACAGCTGTGAGTCAGTCTGTTGAAATACTTGTCAATAAATGCGTTTTGAGTGTGCGTTTGTGTTTGAGAGTTCACGAACGACTGTGCGCGTGTCCATATGTCCTAACCTTCTTCAAATTACCATGGTAACGTGTGACAGCGAGGGTGCTTGGGGCTGACTGAGCTCACCTGTGACTCATTAGCAATAGACTTCCAGGGTTACACAAAACACCGCGCAACATTCCGTCAGAGAACTCAAAATATGCCATCGCGGGGTTTGATTCTCCCCTGAGGTTGCACATCAAAGAGAATATATGAATATCCACTTGCTTATTTTCACAATGCTTATCTAAAAGATTCTCGAGAACTGACCTAATTGAGATCCGACCCTGTCCCTTCTTGTTTGCTGCATTTTTTTGTGTCTTAGGGAGGTTGAGAAATCAAGCTTGGGGGAGGTTGAGAAGACAGCGGCCTTCATGGAGATCTGTAAGAGAGGCGAATCTGTCAAAGTGGAGTGCTGTCCGCTTCAAATTGGAGTGTATGTTTAGGGTATTCATGGGGTTATTGAAAGTAACCTGTTGATATTTATTCATGTTCTTATTGCTCATTTTATCATTATGTATTTATTATTATTTATTTTGGATGATTTGCTTATTTGTTTAGTTTTATGTGTTTTATTTGTGCTGTCAAAAGATTAATAGTGATTAATCACGTCCAGTATAAAAGTTTTTGTTAACATAATATATGTGTGTGTGTACTGTGAATATTTATGCATGTATAAATACACAAACTTTTATTCTGAACTTTGTTTAGCACTTTTTTTTTCTTATTTATTGTTTTATTTATATAATAGTTGAATTTTGTTCTAGGGCAGGGGCATCCAGTCTTGCTCCTGGTGATCGCACCACAAGGTTTCTGTAATATTTCGGTCTGCAGCTATGGCTCGGGTTCCTCCATCAGTGTAAATACATGAAACTGTGTTGGCCAATGATGCAATGTACAATTTGTACAAATTGTAGGATCAAGTTTGTCTAAATCTCTAACCCTGAGTCTGACCAACAGAAAAAGTGATGTTCCTGGAAAGTAATCATAACCCAACCCATTCTGATCATGAATAAGAGGTGCAATTTTTCCCTTATTGATGAAAATTCAGTAAGGTTGTTTTTATTACCGTGCATAAAATTTTGAGAGCGCCCAAAAACATTTTTAATGTTTCTCAGTAGTCAGTTATTAAGTGTTGCAATATCATATATGGCCACAATTATGCTACAGATATTAACATTTCTTTCTAGACATTTACATTTACTCCGTTTAAGGGCCTTCCGGGCTGCTGTTTCTGAATTATGCAGGCAGGTTTAACAATGCTGTCCCAGGAGGTCAACAAGAGTAATACAAAGAAGAAAGACATCAATAAAACACAAATATCATGTTCTGATATGAAAGCGGGAAAACGACGAAAGAAAAAGTGTTTGTATTTCAGCACTGGGATCAAATGCCCCCAGCGATGACATACACACACACACGGGCCAATTTATAACCTTTAGCCCTTCTCAGCACCATTGTTGCCCGACACACATGCAATCATACTTCAAAAGCTTCTACTGTTCACAAATTCATCAAACTGAGCTTGTCTGTTTTACCATTTTCAAAATGCAACCTGCAATTCTGCAGTGACCATTAGATCAAATGTAATATCACAGTGGGAAAATGGGTGTGAATATGTAGGGGAATAATCCAATTATGGAAATGCTAAGGCACATTTTGGCTCCGTGAGTAGAAAAGGGAAAAAAATGCAGAACTAGGCAGTGTGGGCGCTGGGCTTCTGTAATTTCATTTCTAAATGAATGACTGTGCTTGGTTTTTCCACATGGCTCATCAGCCTCTGCACCTCAGATGGGTTTTGGAAGCATATGCCCCATAAGTGGAGAGATGAGCCAGTCGGAGAGCGGAAGGCAGGGGAGGGATGGTGGCATTGGTTCTTGTATGAATTTGATGGGGCCCAGAAAAGGGGCATAATTACCCTCCCCAATGAGGCGACTGATATTTTGCCTTGGAACATTAAAGGAGCCATTGCCAGGCACTGATGGCCCAATGATTAGTAGCAACTTGTCGATTTTGCTGAAATAAACAAGAGTAAATTGATATCATTATGGTAGATTTCTATATGATACTCCTGCTTGTATGTATAGTTTTAAGTCTAGTGTAATTTTGGCTTACAGGTGACCTTATGTTCGTTAAGTTTTAAATGTCCCCTGAAGTGTATTATTCTATGTGGTGATGTAATTTCAACCGAAACAGGAAGAGAGGGTGGGACATATTGTGCAAGCCCGTCCCCTTTTTAAAATAGCCCATTGCGTTTTGTTTATCTGCTCTGGCCAGAGCCGTAGAGGTCGGTAAAGCCACATTTGACAGCCACTGTCTAATAGATTACTCCCTAGATTCAATATAAAACAAAATAGTGATCATAATCATGCTTAGGCTGTGTTTAATGTATGCCAACTCACGCATTTGATTTGCTCCGTGCGTTCGCATTTCTGGACCAGAGACAAAGTCCTGTCAGACCGTGAGCGTTGCCACAGTTCGCGTGACACAACACAAAACCAGTCCTCATTTGCCCCAACAGAAACATATTTACACTGCCTGAATCTGTCCCTATTGCCTACATCATGCACTACGTGCCATTCACTTTACTCACTTTACAGAAAATACTAAAATACTCAGCCACAGCTTCAGCATCTATTTATAGTGAACGAGTCAGCCACTTCAGATTCTAGAGAGTATTTGATAGGTCAGAAGATTTGATCAGAAGCTGAAGTACAAGGTGACTTCAAAAAAAATTGTTGATCCTTTTATGGCAGAAATGATGGAACTTCAAGTTTTGTATGATTATAACTTCTAAATGTGAATTTTGTCACAGTTTTGGAGCACACTGGCTTATAGATAACCTTAAGACTAACATATTGATACTAACACTCAAAAAACTTTCGTTTTGATTTCAGGGGGACTTTAAGCTCATCTGATCATTTCTACCATCTGTTCAGTTGATAAATTGGTCTATCACTAATCATGACTTCAAGGGAACTGTTGTGGGGTGGGATGGGGTTAGGACAATTCACAGGGCCTGACGATGGAGGGTGGCCCACCAAGGGGGAAACGCGATTTCTACCAGGGGACGTGGCTGTGATTTTTATCACATCAAAACGCGATTTGTACAGCCGTGGACTGCGACCACGATTTCCACCGAGGGGAACCCCCCTGGAACGCGATCGCGAAGGGGGCTCGAGTGGACAGGCTGTAGCGGCGCCCCTGCTTGACTTTGCCATCTGTGTAATAATTGACAAGAGATAATGCAGAGCAGCCTATAGTGCTCATCTACTATGGCACTCGCGTATCAGATTTGGATCTATCTATCATAAAACCACAGCCAGCGAGTGACCTTTCTCTGGCAACACCTTAGTGTGAAGTCATCTGTGAGAAGGGTGCAAATTTATGAGCAGACTCAAGGCTGAGGCCAGCCACAGCTGACTGTGAAGCCTTCACCTTTGGAACGCGACTGCTGCAGGCTTGGAGATGTAGGGCAGTGGCAAAGTCTTTTTTATTTCTTTCCTGGTCTGCTTTCACCTTCAGGAGCTGATCTATCACATGCATGCAGGCGGCAGTAATGCATGTCATTACTCTGTGTGTAGTTTTATTGGACTTTCGGCTTCCTGGGAAGGATGATCCCTGGGGCCTTCGAGAAAGGAATACATGCATTTTAAAACCCAGCTTGAAACCAAGCACCGTCCTGCACCTACTTGAATGATTAGCGGAAGGGTATTATCAGGTCGGGTGATAAGAAGCCACATCAAAGAGGTAAGTGAAGTTCCTCTCAAACATTTCAGGTATATTTCACCCTGTGGTGAACTGAGAATGCAGTTTTTAGAAAACTTATTCCATTTTTTCACCATTAGGGTGCTGGTGCCAAAAGTATTGTTTTTTTCCACCTGGGCCAGAAAGATTTCATCCTCTCTGTCCCCTGCTGATCTTAAATGAGGAACTGCAAATTAGTTCTGTGTCCAAGTCCATCAAGTCGAGTCCAAGTTCTTAATGAATGGGAGCTGTCTTGTTGTAATTTTATACTGTTAGTTATTTTTTATCTTTCTTGTTACATGACATGAACTAAATTGAATAATTCCAAAAAGTTTAAGTCATTGTCAAGTTAAAATATAAAATAGACAAATGCGTGGCAAGTACGAGGTCAGTCATAATTGGGGTCACTTGGGGTACTTGATTCTGAGTCCTAGCATCAAGTACCCTGACTCTTAAAGAATTGGGGGCAGGATAATGTCCTGGAAAGTGCTACGTTTTCAGACCAACAAGTTTGACCAGACTGATGCAAAGCTCTGTTCCCAAAATCATAACCTACACCTGAAACTTAATTTTATCAGAGCAGGGAGAGGTTCGCCCAGATTTCCATTTGCTCTGATACAAAAACCAATAATTCTATCTTGGAAAAAGGTGCCTTGAAAGTTCATATAAGGTGTTTTGTAATTGAAAATGTTTCACTGATTTGGTAAGCAAGGTTTTTTTAGGAAATAAGTGGATTGTGGATGTTAACACTGTTGGGAACCGAACCAAGCGTTTTGGGGGCAATCAGCACCGTACCACCAATTCACAGTGGAACATTTAATGAAATGCTGAGACGACTCTAGTGTCTCGTCTCCACTCCATAGGTTTTGCCCTCTCTGTGTTTTTTCCTCATCAATGCACATTTGATCAAGTTGCGTTTGCCCCTGCTAGTCGATTAATCTTTGCCACCTTTCCCGAGTCTTCGCCTGCTGCCCACTACTGTCTGGGAATCCCTCTGCGGCAGCATGCTCTGACAGGAACATAAGTCACAGGCTGCATTAAAAACACATTAAACCAGCGGATGGAATTAGGGAGGCCTCTCTCCTTATCTGACGGCGAACCACAGTGCACACCCCCTGCCAGAAGCACCTCGCATCCCACCCCCACTTCATGCATCAACATCTGCCTCTGACAATCGCATGACTTATGCATCCCTCCGATACACTCCCCTGCACTTCAGCCATGCGAACATTATGAATTTATGATATCTCGAAATAATCCGAGCGACGTTCCCACAACCCCCATTTCTACAGTGCCTGCAGTGTCACTTTCGCCCAGTAAAGAGTGTGAGAAGTTTTGCTTGCAGTAATTTAATTTGCCGTGACTCGTAATGCTGCCATGCCCAGATGACTGCACAGAGAGGAATCAGTCAGAGCAGTCCATTAGCGAAGCAAACTGTGGCTCGCTTGATTGATAGTCAGAAATGAGACAGCAATTGCAATATTTTATGATTGAAGAAGGGCCACGTGTAGGCCAGACAGATAGATAATGAAGCACTACCCCACTCTTGCCCCTTCCTCCTGCATATTTACACTGCAGCTCGGCGGTAATAATCTTCGCTGTTGCATTTATTTTGACTCTGGGAGTGGGGGTTTTGTGCACTTCATAAACACCCATTTAAATAAAGAATTATCACGCTAGCTCAGAAGCAGTGCAAATGATGCATAGTCACAATCAGTTGCTGTGAAACATCTAGATTTTTTTATGCTGCTAAGTCAAAACATCCGCATGAATGTTGTAATTCAGTGTGATTTATGCACAATTCTGTTGCCGCTGTCAAAAACAGGGAAGCCAATTAAATCTAAGACCAATTAAACAGGTTAAACAGCACAAAGGTAGGAAGTTCCATTGCTGTATCATTAGACATGCTCTTACTTATTCATAACTCACAAATCCTAAGTATTACTTTCTGGTTTATTAATCTCGGAGGTTCTTATTATTTGAGTCATCATTTCTCAGAGAAATTACAGATAACCTTAATTAGGCCCATTGATTTTCTGTCAGCGAGGCTTAAGACATGTCAAACCTGTTAAAGCCACTGATGAATTGGTTTCTGGGATATCTTAAGGGTAAAGCAATATCTAAATCAATGACTGAATTAACTATCTTGTATTCATTCTGGGAATCTTCAGCCTTTAAATTCGTACAATTATAGGAGAGCGTTCTGTTCGTACGTCACTCTTACCAGATCACAGTCTGAATGTAATTTCTGATATCCACCATACAGTTATTAGCAGATATTGAAGGATATTTTTAATTTACTTGTATTAGTCTATGTTGAGTATTAAAGGGTTACTCCAACCCAAAATGAAAATGTTGCCATTAATCATTAAATCATGTTGATCCAAATCTGTAAAAGTATTATTTGTCCTACAGACTTCCAAGTATGGTCCAGAAAGGTGGAGCAACCCTTTAAAAAGAGCAATAAAGCAATGGTTTTATTTATGTATTTTGTATTTCTTATTTACACACCACAATTAACATTCTATAGGGAATGCATTTGTATATAGATTGCAGCAGGGTGCAATGCATCATATCATGAACAAGATGAATGATTATCAATGCACGAATAAAGAACGCTGACAGGTTCTTGTGCAGTTTTCCACAAATCATTTTTTTTATTATATTGCTTTATTGGGACGAAGACAAATCCTATAGAACAGTAAAATCACTCACAGTAGCATTAACTTCTCCATCTTGCCCACACTCGACTACAGCATCTCGCAGGAGACTGAGTCACCAACTCGCATTGAAAATAAATGACTTCGGGACACTGTGTCCCTGCTGATTGCTGTCAGAGTGAAGACTCCTTATAAGACTGAGAAACCTTAAATTAGACAACTGAACTGACTTGAAATGTTGGTAACTATAGTACACCAGGTTCTGTTTACAAATTTGAATAACATTTTATTTGAAGGTGCCCTCGTTGCACATTAAATATACTTACTGTTTTAAGTGTGCAGAATTAAATGCAGGTAAACCTAACCATATACTGTAGTAAGTGAATTTTGCTTAGTACTTACACTTTAACAAAAACACCTTCAAATAAACTGTTTCCGAAATGTGTTATTTATACGTCTTAAAGAAAGACGAGCTTATGGGTTTGGTGCAACATGAAAGAATACTTAATTTTTTGGACGTACTATCCCTTTAAGGCTTTCGAATGTTGTGCATGATCAGCTACCTGCCCTGGTACTTGCCATTTAACGTGACTTGTACGCTTATTGTAAGTCACTTTGGTGGGAAGATGTATGCTGAGAATATAAATGTAAATATTATATGCAAGTTGCGCAGAATCTCTGCATGTGCCGGAAAAGAATATACTGCATCTAGCTCAAGGTCAGTTAAAGACGAAGGCCTGTAACAGGACATTGCAAACATAGAATTAAATCTTTGCAGACATCAATATAAAGTGGTGGAGTAACCATTTTCATAGACTCTGAGAATTTGTCAGTAACTAAATTGTGCAATCAATCCTGAGTAATTTCCCCAGGGAATGTTATGTTTTGAAGCAAGCGCACCCAAAACCAGACTGATAGTATTTTTAAAGCTTATGATAAATAAAGATGATGTGATGATGTGCAAAATAAACTCTGAGTTATTCATCAGGACCTAAATGAATATATTTTGCCATAATGAGCAGATTATTTTAAGTTTTCAAGCTTTTTACACGATGGTCCAGTGGACAGGTTAGTGCGCCTTGTTAAATACATGATCGCAAAATGAACAGAGCGGTGTAATAAATTAATAAACATTCAGGTATTTCTAGCTATACGGTTAAAGCGTAAATATCATTTTCTGCTTCATTATCTCAATTTAGTTCATTAATGTGGTTCATATTATGCTGTAAAGCAAGCAGGAAAAAAACGCTTTGTTTACATTTCATCTCAGACACGAATGAT
Source organism: Puntigrus tetrazona (assembly GCF_018831695.1). Taxonomy (NCBI): domain Eukaryota; kingdom Metazoa; phylum Chordata; class Actinopteri; order Cypriniformes; family Cyprinidae; genus Puntigrus; species Puntigrus tetrazona. Next base: position 11,894,421 of record NC_056720.1, read on the forward strand.
AAAGAATAACTGACGTACTTTTTAAACTTATTCTATATTCTATATATAAATATATATATAATTATTCTAAATAATTCTAATCATTTATTATACTTGATAATTGGATGTCTACCTGCAGGTGCTGTTATATCATACGCTGTATTCTGCTTTTTCTTTGGAAAGTATTTGTATCTATAAGAACAGTTAATGCTACTAGAAGCAAAAAACAGAGCATGCTACTACAATAGAAAAAAAAGAAAGAAAGAAAAAAAAGATTGAGCTGTGAGTCATATTTGGCTTTGAAAGTCAATCTTACTGTTTTAGCAGGTAATGGCTGTGCAGAAACTGCATTTTCAGGACAGCTGTAATTGCTGTAATGTAAGGGGTTTTGTTCAAAATCATTCCTCTGGCTCATATTGAATAGTTTGAGAAAAAAATCTTTAATAATTGTTTTTTTCCCCACCTTTTATAAGAATGTATGGCCGTTCATGTCAATGGTAGTTGCTTAGCTGGCACGATCAATCAAGCTTGAATAAGCATGTAGTTCTTTCTTAAAGGTGTGCTAGTTTTTAATGTAATAAGGTTAACACACACACACACACAATAAATGGAGAAAGGAAACAAAAAAGGAGCAAGAGCAAGAGGTAAACAGCTCAGCAACGGTTAATAAACCTTGTGCATCCACGGCAATAACATCTGTGACCGCTGGGATGAAGAGGAGCCAGTGAATCAAACAAAAACTGAGTGCGTAAGAGTATTTCCCTGACCAGATTTTAGTGTGGAGAACTCTTGTTTTCTGTGAGATAAGCCCTGTTTGATTTAAGGAAACAGCGAAAGCAGGCCTACATTTGGAGAACCTTTCCCATCTCCACAAATATTTTGAGCATCATTTGAAATCTGACAGTTTGTTTTTCTTTTCGTTGAAGAATTTCTGGGACCTTGAGAATCTTTCTGAAGAACAGTGTGCAGTTTAACTGTCAAACAAGACAAACAAGACTTGTGAAAAGCCATCACACACACACGCACACACAAAGCTGAAGATCATCTAGTAATGCCATACAGTATTAAAGGGATAATTCTTCCAAAAAAAGAAAATGTATCATTAATTTCTCACCCGCAAATCTGTAAGACCTTCTTACATCTTCAGGACACAAATTAAGATACTTTTAATGAAATCCGAGAGATCATGTTCAAGGCCCAGAAAAGTAGTAAGGACTTAAAATAACCCCCTGACCACTGATATCAGTGATTCAACCATAATGTTTTGAAGCTACAAGAATCCTTTTTTTTTATCTTGTGGACTATATATAAGCATATCTTATGTAAAATGCTGTATGTTATTCAGGGGAAAAAAAAAAGAGTGCATTTTATATGAGATTCCGCAAGGGGTATGTAAACTTTTGACCACAACTGTACTACTGTTTTTTTTAGAACTACATATTTCTAAAGCATCATTTATGCTGAAAAGCTCCTTTGTCTCGGGGATCAGAATTTCCCCATCATTTTGTTTTAGAAATCCGTAAGCCATCACACCAGTTTTCTTTTTCTCAAGCATTCAGTCAGACACATTCAAAACATGTTCATGCTTACTCTTTTCACCACCGAGTTGGGCTTTCTCATTAGGTCAGTTTGGTATAGTTATAAACAACATTTCTCTCACCTCGTCCACCATCTTGGATTTTTCAGCTGAATTATACATACGATTCTGCCTTATTATTTGGCCTTAACAATGCTGAGAGTGTACTTATGACCTTTAGTGCTGCCTATGCAGACTTCTCAGTAGGTTTTGGAACGGTGAACCGGTCCTGCATTACAATTGGCAGGATGATTCACTGTATTTGTTTTTTTGTTTTTTTTTGGAATGAAGACCAAAGATAATCAGTCTGCCCAGCCTGCAGCTTTGCTGTGTTCCAAAACAGGAAACAGAGTTGCCTTGAGGTAGCCATCTTGAGATGTACTTTTGGGGATGGTTGTTTTGATGAGAAAAGAGGGACTCAGCAATATCCATCTTAAAGGGAAGAAAGCTAAACATACTGCCAAACGTTTGTGCAAAGCATTACATTTCGGCTATTTTAACATAACATTCGCAACTTAAGAGAGACTGCGTTATGCTTCCTAATGGATTTAAATGCATTACGCTTCGAACTCAGCAGGATTTCAAAAACGACAAAACCGTGGCAGTAATGTAAGTGCTGTTCGCAATTACAGCCGGAGTCCTGCAGAGGGAGAAGGCAGCGTGAATGACGTGAATGCGAGTTTTTCCCTCATCGTTTTTGCCTATTAAGATTCTAGAGGTATTTTGAAGTCTGCCAGTAATGTGAAACAATGCATCCGTAATCAAGGACATACGACTTGAATGGCCGCCATACAAAAGAGCTCTCCCGCATTGTATCGTGGTGATTAGGAGACGCTACAGCCAAATTCAATTTCAGTTTCTTCTCCACACTGTGTGACACTTCTCTAGGAGATAAAAATGACGGTGCTGTGTGGCGCTTTGTGCATTCCCTGGAATCGCTAATTGCAACCACCGTCTCTGCTCGGAGACGGCCGAGCAATTAAAAGTTTATCGCTGAGTAATCGTTTCGCAGGCCTCAACTTTAATGACATTGGATGTTAAAAGCCAGTCCGACGGTGTAAAATCACTCAAAGCAGACCCTCATGCTAATTACCTCCGCCTCGGTATAGCTTTCATTGAAAAACATGTCACGGCTACGTACACCTTTGAATTACATGTAATGCAACGTGTATGTTTCCCTCCCAAGCCTGTTTAATGACATTTTCATAACATCTAATGAGACTTTTAGTTAGTTTGAGGGTAGTAACAAAATCTTTTCCTCAATTATTTAGTTTTTTTTTAAGGTAGCTGCTCTACATTTCGCTATCGGAAATATATCAGGTTGCCATTTACTACAAATCAGCTGTGCTGTTGAAAGCATTCATTTACTTGTAGAAGACATTCTTAGTAGAAGAATGTCACTGAATCTTTTAATTCAGTTTACCAAAAAGACAGTTTCAGTGACCATTATCGGTAATTCACAATGAAGTTGCATGCATTTTTTGAACAAATATAAACAGTAAACCACAGCATATTTAAAAATTGCCTTACCTTATATTAGACAGGTTATGAATCATTGAACTAATGTTAACTAATTGAACTTTATTGTACATCGATACTGATTAATTCAGAAACACTATTTAAAAATGCGTATATGTATGTCTTGACATTCCCTCCACAAATAATAACAGGATATAGACGATTCCAAACATCTGAAATCTAGCAGCTTTAGGCATTTGTCAATTACGTAGCTGCATTGCGATGTAGCTTTGAAACGATAATGTATAAATCAGTGAATGCTAAAGATTCCTCATATGTCTGGTGCATTTTAACTAGCCTCTGGCTTTTTGTGCAGATAAAACTACTTCTCAACGCAGAATACCAAACACTCGAGTCAATAATGGACAAGGCTTTTTTTTTTTTTTTTTTCACGCCAGTGTCAGAGTGGGAGAGTGATAATAACTATGAAATGGGAGCAGGGATGAAAGTACTCCTAACGAGGGAGTGCGGATTGGACTCCGGGTTCTGACTTCAAACAGCGGCAGATTGATTTTCCTGCAAGTGTGCTCAATTACAGTAGGCCCGCTTTCATTGGTCTCGACATAGGTACCATGGAAACGAACAAAGAATTGGACATGAGAGGAGTCCGACTAGCTCTATCTTTATTGTACTAAAACTGTAATTATCCCATGAAACCTTCTGACAAGTTTGATGGTAGAGAAATGACACTACTTGCCAACAGTGATCTGAGTAGGTAATAAATCTTTGGAAAAATATGTTAGTGCTGTCAAATGATTAATTTCATCCAAAATAAAAGTTTTTGTTTACACAATATGTGAACAAGGCACAGATTTGTTTCGGATTTTGGCCATTTGACTGCGATTACGCAAATCCTGTGGGTGAAAATCAGAGCTAAAATCATGTACATAAATCAAACATAACACACATAACATTACATTTGCATTACTATGACCATTCTCAATAGATCCCATCTTCTCATATATATATCCCAGGAAACATTTATTGTTATTACTGATGTTAAAAACAGCCATGTTGCAATATTTTTTTGGTTTTGATGAATAGTAAGTTCTAAAGAACAGCATTTATTTGAACGATTTTGTTAGCATTATAAATGCCATTACTGTCACTTTTGATTTATTGAACTCAACCTAGCTGAATAAAATAATGTTATTAATTGTATTCAAAGCTATCAGTTTTAAACACAAGGTACGAGCATCCTCAGATACACATAAATCCTAGACCCTTTAACAGCTGTTTGAAGTAGGTTTGACAGAAGCGTTGGGATCTCATCGCAGCTTTATCATTAAATGAGGGGAAAAACTGTCAGCAAACGACCTTTTTAATTGAAAAAGGCAAATTTATTTAGAAACGAAATCCAGATGGGCCTGATAATCACTTGCAATCTTTGTATTAATGTAATTATAATTCATCAAAGCTCAACAAGTAAACTCTGTGTGCTGCCGTGATGGTTCCAACCAGTCTTTAAATATCATCCAAGATATGTCATAAAAAATAATTACGGAAATGTATCAAATAACTGATGGTGTTTAGTTCATGCAAAAATGAAAATTCTGTCATCATTTACTCACCCTCAAGTACTTCCAAATCTGTAGGAATTTTCTCTGTTCTGCTGAACACAAAGGAAGGTATTTAGAAGAAAGTTTGCAACCAGGCTGTTTTGGGTCACCATTGACTTCCATAGTATTTTTTTCCTACTATGGAGGTCAGTGGTGACCCAAAACAACCTGTTTACAAACTGTCTTCAAAATATCTTCATTTTGTGCAGAACAAAGAAATTCATACAGATTCGGGACTATATGGAGGTGAGTAAATGCCGTTAAAATTCGTTATGAATACAATACATCCTATGAACCTGAAAAGTCTTTTGCGTGTTTCGCCAGTGTTGTTAAACGCAAGCCAAATTCGTAAGCTGACTTTTGAGTGGTAACGCGCCTGATGTATACAGACAAGTCTTTGTTTTTGGTTGCCCCGAACTGTCAATCTCGTTGCCAAGTTTAGTCTGAACCCCCTCAGCCCCGGTTTGCCTCTGCAGAAGAGACAGAGGTGTTAAATGATCGATGTACGAAGCAGGGCAAAAGGCCTTCTGCAAACAGATCTCTGAGCTAAGCTTTTGGATGTTTGCGCGGTAGATCTGATAGACGGGCTCAGCTGTGATCGCGACTCCTCGGAACGAGAGGTCAGGATTAGCAGACTTCGTAAGGAGTTACAAAGCCAGCCGGACCAATCATCACCCCCATCCTCAAGGATATCGCGAAGACAGATGCCTTTTCTCAGATACGACACCCTGTCAGAGCTGTGAAACATGTTCAGCTGATTGAAAATTGCCTTCCTGTCACACTTTAAGAAGTCACTGCATTTAGATGTTGCTGGGTTACATGCGCGAGATGATTTTTATCGGGAGCGACGAAGAGTCGGGATCCCTCAGGGCGACCCGGGGTTAGGCGTCTTGCTCAAGGGCACAGCTGAGGTTGGGCAACTTTGCGAAACTTTTTTGCGTCAGCGCCTCGGTTTGATTGACTGCGACATCCGAGGTCTTTCCGCATGACAAAAATAGCGGAAAATCCGAGTGAAAATATGCAAAGAAAAGACAATCGCCGTGAATGATCGCGCTGCTGTTCGACACGCATCAAAGCGAAACGCCTTCAGACATTATGTCTCCGTTTCGGCCCGTTTAAGATATTCAGCTCATTAAAACTACAATAGGCTCATCTTATAGCATTAATGTCAAGCTATATTTTCATCAACCATAAAGAAGAAATGTAAGAGCTGTCAGGATGCGTTGAACATGTGTGACTGTTTCTTTTGATTACGCAAGTCGTGTTTGACGCAGGAGCTTTTTCCTGAGGGAACGCCAGACTAGCCATCTTCACAGTGAGTGGAGAGACGTTAAAGGAGTAATGCGCCAAAAAACAGAAATCTGTCGTTATTTACTCACCCTCGTGTCGTTCCACACACGTATGGTGTTGTTTTTGTGTAAAACGTTAGATCAGATTTTATTTTTCCATTTTGCATACACTTTTACAATGTGTTTGTTTATGTCAGGGTTCCTGATCAAACCCACTTAACGGTGATTTTCTAAAGATCCTGAAGTCCCTGAAGAACTTGCTCAGGTGGGTTTTGATTAGGTTTGGAGCTAAACTCTGCGGGGCATTGGCCCGCCAGGGTAAGATTTGAGGAACCCTGGTTTACGTCATCACTACGTCTACAATATCCTGGTGCATATTCAGCATATTGAGATTCAGACTAAATGATCTGTAGGCATGCATTGCAATTCATTAAGGTTTTTAGATCACATTTTCATTAAGAAGGGTGTTTACTGTAAAATACTGTTTTCAGTGTTTCAGTTAGTTGCCACCCTGAGTCAAACATTCAGTTAGTTGAGGTCATCATCAGTTTACACACACACACACACACACACACACATGTATATAGAAGAAGAATCAAAAGAATCTTTCACTAGCATCATTACCATCAAACCTGACATGACATGACAAGACTTATATTCTGAGCTTCAGTCTTTACTTTCATGTGATGGGGATTTGTGCGTTTTTCCAATTGATTCATGAAACTCAATTTTATGATGGACGGATCAGAAGTAAACCATTAAAGAATCATCGCAATCCCTGTGAGATGATGATAGTACGTATCCAATGCAATGTTGCATTGAAGAAAACTGCATGTTATTTTCTCTTGCTGCGCTAGAAGAATTGACTTTACTCCTTTTAGGGCCAAGAATCGCTTGCCATAGATTATCAGGCGACTCCACGACAGACTCGTCTCGCCGTCCCGCGCAGGAGTCGCTAAAAGCGGGCCGTGAACTCCCGGGAGGTGCCGTCCCCGGGCGATCTGCGCAGCTCGATGTTGTGTTGTCATTGTGTCAGAAAAATTACAGATGTGTCGGAGACGGGTGACTCACAGTTCAGTGCCGCAAAAAAGTCTTTTACAGCAGTTGACATACCTTGGATGTTTTAAAATGGAAGAATATTGGACAGAGAGAGAGAGAGAGAGGTGCTAGTGCTATTTATATGCTCCCTGTCGAGGTCTGCTCTTCCTTCCCTGTCTTTAAAGGTCAGGCTCATTAAACATGCGCACCATGTATCGGATCTGCAGTGCCGAAGTATTGCAGCCACTCAAAAAGAGCGTTTATTGATATTGTACAGTGTGCGATGGAAGAAATTCTCGGTATTACCGTCCGCGCTCATTTGCACCTAATGATTTGCATGGAATGAGTTTGACGCCTTGGATTATGTCTGTTTGAAAACATTATTTTACTAATGGAATGAACTGGGATAATCCTTTACCACTGATTCACTGTCATCCCGGGGCCGATTTTCTTCAGCATATAATCTATTTAACAGGATTTAATGACCCTCAAAATGAGGTTCATTGACCATTTCTTGGGCAACGCAGGGAATAGATAGTAGTAATCCTTAATAGTTTTAACAAAATCAATTATGAATAGCGTAACGAACCAATTTGGTCAGCAACCCTTTCTTTTGCTTCTTTTGAATCAACAGGCTGCTGAATCTACACGTAGCCTCGCTTTATAATAAGTGATAAAATATTGAAACTACATGAAAGCTATATATATTTATATATATATTTAGTAAAACTGAGTCTCTGGGTTAAATTACTACTGTAACGCACTCAAAAATGTATGATAATTATTATTTAATTAATTAATTATGTATTTATTTGTTTGCACATTTAATTATTATTATTATTATTATTATTATTATTATTATTATTATTACAAAGAAATCTAAAATCCATTCATTGATTTTTGTTTATTTATTTAAATTAATTTAAATTGATTAATTTCTTTAAAATAAAACCCTTTTCTAAACTAACTTTTTTTTTTTTACTAACTTTATCAAAACACAGCAAACAGGATTCAAAATTGAGTAATTCGTTCAAAACATTAGCATTAATTTTCTATCCAACAGAAACATATAGTCGATCATAGCGCATAGACTGACAAAAAAACAGTTCCAACACTTTGCAAAAACCACATTACTTGTCATGTTTCGGTTCTACCTGCATATTGTAGACAGTATGAAAACTTTTTTTTTGTAATTTAGTCTTCAGTTTACCTTCAACTGAAGCCCATTTTACAGTGTTGAATGCGTTCATTCTTGGCAAGATACCACAGTATCTAAAACTGAATGAGTCATTACTTGTATAGAACGTACAATAGAAAAACGGGGTCCTTTCTGCAAAAAAAATTCAATTGGAACCTCGATTGAAATTGCTTTCCAGCGGATGGGGGTTGGATATAGATGGTATCTGATGACAGACATCAATTACGACATTCGTGGTCTTCAGTTACCATGCAAGCTTGTATTCCATCACATCAAAAAAAAAAAAAAAGGAAGAGCAGACTATTATTGGAATTGTATGTTTATACGTTGGCCAATTCAGACTATCAGAATTGCGAAATACTGTTATACCACAGTTGCAAGAAAAACGGTCAGAATTGTAAGATACATGATTAACTTTTACCTTTTATATTCCATGGCATAAATACGCTTTCATAGGTTCCACATAAAAACAATACAACATACATTCAACATACAACTCCTCCAGGTATTATTTCTCTCTCTCCCTCTTTCTAATTCCAGATTATAGTGTTCTTCATCCACAAAACCAATTCGTTCAGCGTCTTTTTCACTCTGTGTTGTTGATGGAAAGAGCTTCGACACCTGACTGCAATCAACTGAGACAGGAATAACCTACTTCTTAATATTTCAATGACTTGTTACGTAAAAACACTTAAAAACATCTATCTAAAATATTGTAACAATTGATATTTCTCAGTATTTTTGAGCTGCTGTTGTCGCAGGACTAGACGCTTTATACTGTATTTTAGGTTTGGAACTTCAGGTCTTCATTTCTGACATGCTGTGTTTAAGCATTTGTAAAAATGATACATTTTTTTTTGAGAAATGTGTTAATTGACTGACATGTGTGAAAACAACATGTATTTTGTTAATGCTATGGTTACAACAAATGGATGTTGTGCTAAATGTGTTTAGAGTTTAGAAAATGTGACCAGAGACTGGACAAAAGGATGTTAGCAATAGAAAAAAAACTTAAAATCCTAAATAATCATATCCAAAATCTCTTAATATATGTGTGTATGCTATATATATATATATATATATATATATATATATATATATATATGTGTGTGTGTGTGTGTGTGTGCAGTATATAATTAAAATGCATAAATGTATATTAATATAGTAATTATGCATGTGTGGTGTGTATTTATGTAATAAATTTATACAGCATATATATATATATATATATATATATATATATATATATATATATATATATATATATATAATTATGCATTGTTTCTCACGTTATTTAAGTTTTGGATTAAAGATGTTTTACTGTAAACCAAAAAAAAAAAAATTTTTTTTTGTATTTTTCATTTCTATTTTATATAAAATTATAGAGGTGTTCAACTCGTTTTAACAGTTGAAGCTGCTGTCTTTTTGCTTAATGGTCACTTTCATCGAATTCATAATTTGCGCCGCGTAATTACACGTTTGACAAAGATGTGAATTTGAAACTCATAATTACGGTCGTTCTGACATGACGCGAACACACCAGCACGTACGGAAATATTAGCTGTTAATAACTCACAGCCTCACAGCCAGTTGTTTGGAGGTGCAGGTGTCAGCAGAGGCTGTTTCTCGTTCCTCGGCGTCATTTATTCTTGAACGTTCCAGTTGCCTGATCCGTACCTGCCTCATCCCCCTTCTACCGGAGCGGTGCTATATCATTCTGTCGTTTCAATAAATAAATTAGTTCCAGCCAAATTATTCTCTAACTTAACCATGTAAGAGCTTTTGTACTCTGCCGCTGCTTCAGTACATCACAGAAAATGGATGAAGCAGAGCAATAATTCAAGAGCACTGTACCTGCTCTAATGACGTCGCTTTGCCTTATTCTGTCGTTTAAAAAATGAGGTGAATTTGGGCTTTAAGAGATATAGATCACTGGACAGATATAACTGGTAAAAATCACACACACACACACATATACATATATATATACACACATACAGTATATATATATATATATATATATATATATATATATATATGTGTGTGTGTGTGTGTGTGTGTGTGTGTGTGTGATATCTGTGGGTTTGAGGGTATTAAGACATGTATTTGACTTACTTTGCAGTGCTGCAGATTAGATTATGTGCGCAGTGGAATATACAAAGATAAAAAAAAAAGGGTTCGTTGCGGAAAAAGTCTGTTTTGAAACCTGACAAGCTGCTGTAACTCTACTGAAAAAATATAGGAAAAGAGCAGCTCACCCAAAACATTTCTACCCCTAGGCAGTCGAAGATTTGGAGAAATTTCGCTCGCTCACCAATGGGCAGCGAATGGGTGCCGTCGGAACGAGAGTCCACAAAAACGTCACCGAAATCATTTCAGACGGCATATTTCTCTCCCGATTCAGACAAGACAACATTTTCACCGATGAAATCCAGCACGAGAGGACTCTGTTTTGGGTGAGCTGCTCCTTTAAGGCCGTGGTTTTTGTTATTATTCCTCAAAGGCTCGAATATTTATCGCCGGCTGGATTTATTGAGATTAATGCTAAACAAAACCGGCTAATCGCCGGTTATCGCTGTTGTCATTTGTAAAATACTACCTAATTTCTTTCATAAAGAGAAACTAAGCCATTTTCTGGACGAAAGCTTATGCCGACTGAGCATGCATCAGTGATCAAAGTGTTTTAGTTTCAAATTAAGCTCTGCTCCTATCAGGACCAAACAGAGTGTCTTTGCAGAAAAAGGAATGCTCTATTCAAAGCCTCTTTGAAAGTAATTACATTTTTTGGATTTGCAAATGAACCCTTCTTTTTTTTTTACGAGGTATGGCTTGTTTTAATTATGAACGATGCTTACAAAAAGGGTTTCTAAAATGCGGATTGGGGCTAGAATAACCTGTAAACGTATGTACTGTAACTACTGTATATATTTACCACGAGGAGTGAATTGGTCTGAGTTGTTAAGCTCTGGTTCCCTTCGATCAATTGCTCTGACCTTTATGTCGACGGCTGAATCTGTTGTGCAGTGAGCGTTTTAGAAAGCTGTGGTTTCCGGGTCGAGCAGGTTTTGTGGGAAGCAAATAAGGAACATTTAAACAAATAATACAGCTGAGAAGTGCTTACGTTACCGAACGTATTTGTTTGTTTAGTCGTCTGTCATCTTTGTTTTAACGCTTATTAGGTTAATTTGCATAACGTGTTATTTATTCATTTATTTGTTGAAATGTATGTATAATGTATGCATGTATAGCTTCGGGTAGTTATTTCGAAATAGTGTATCGTTGGAATAAAATAATATTAATACAGACTGAAAAAAAATGCACATTTTAAATGGTGCCTTTGACGTTACGTTTTTGTTTACTTCTGAAATAAATATTAAACCTTGAAAAGCAAAATATAAAAAGAAGAAAAGAAGAATAATTAGATGAATGAATATATTAAAAAGTAGATAAATATTTTAGTTTTATTTGAAATTAAAAATCATTAAAAAGAAAAAAAAAAAACAATCGTCCCATTAGTCAGTAATGTTATCATGACAACAACAATAATAATAATAATAATAATAATAATAATAATAATAATAATAATAAATTAAAATATGTAAGATAAGAATAAAACAACTCATTTATGAAAGTCTTTACTACTACTAATAAAAAAAAAAATATATATATATATATATATATATATATATATATATATATATATATATATATATATATATATATATATACACACACACACAATTTTTGGGGGTATAAATTTTAATTATATTTTTTTAATTACAAATCATAAAAATTAAATCAATCCATTAGTCAGTAATGTTATTATGACAACAATGACAATAATAATAATAATAATAATAATAATAATAAAACATTAAAATACGATAAAGATAAAAGTAAAACAACTTGTTGATGAAAGTCTTTAATACTAACAAAAATATTATTGACTGATGGATTTTTGGTTGATTTATTATTATTATTATTATTATTATTATTATTATTATTACTATTATTATCATCGTTGTTGTTGTTGTTGTTATTATTATAAACATTAGATTAGATTACATTTATTTAACTTAGGAGTTGTCTACTGTTTGTTTATTTATTTATTTAAATTTATTCCCGGGTTGTTTTTCCTATTATACTTTAGTGTTTCATGCTGAATAGCTATTTCAGGAAAAGTAAACAAAGATGTAACGTCAAAGGCACCACTGAAATGTGTATTCTTACAGTTTTGCACGAACGTTATTTTCTTCTAATGATATACTATTTGCAACAACTTCCTCTGCGCGACAACCGGAGCTGACTGGCTCGAGCTCAGGTGCTGCTTCCCACAATGCAATGCCTTTATCGCTCCCATTCCAGCTTGTAGTCAATGGCAGACGTCCAGGAAATGTCGCGGGTCACGTGCCAGTGATTTAGCACACTAGAATTTAGCACGCTCTCGCGCTGAGCTGCCTGAGGGTGGGATGAATTTGTTAGCAAAGAGAACAACAAATGATTTTGTGTTTTAGTCGATATATAGCGACAAAAAGAAAGTAAAAATAAAACAATTAACCCAGACTAAGAGCTGTCCCTTGGGCTTGAAACAGTCATTTCGGTGAAACAAAATCCGCCGTCTGTACAAAACGCAGACGCTAATGATGTGCGGCGCTTTTGAAGAGATTACACTCGCTTTCAGAGGAAGAAAAAAAACCAAAAAAAACAACGACACGTTCTTATTCAGCCGAGTTCAGAAAGTCTCCGGTAATTGTGCTCTTAATAAGCAGATCAGAGAGAGCGAGACGGCTCAATATTGACGACAGTTACCGTTTCCTTCATTTCTTCGACGCTGAATAAAAGAAAACGCCTTGGCTTGGGAGTCTCATTAAAACAAGCGCAGGACGGGTTGGCGTCTGAGAGCGCGTTTCCGACGAGCAAACCACTCAGAGAGAGATGTCTTTTTCATAAATAAACAAGTTTTAGTCCTCCGCCAGAGCTTTTTACATTCAGATTACACCGCGGCGGTGTTGTTCGGCGCGTTCGCGGAGAAAGCCGGGGTTTAACAAGCCTTTAAATAATGGAGGTTGCTCAGATCAAACGCATTTGCGGCTACTTCAAAGACTTGTTTCAGATGATTATTGTAAAACGCGGCGTGGAAGACATGAAAGATTGTATGCTGTCAGACTTGTTTAAGCTTTTCATCAGCCATGTTCCTGACTCTTGGACTTTCTCTGGCAGTCTGGAATTTTAGAAGGGAAAAAAAAAACATGTATGTTGCTCTAAGGCTGTTTGTGAGTTTATGTTTAGACACACACACACACGGATATGTGAAGTGTTCATTTGCAAAAGCTTTGTGTTTTTAACAATTCTCAAAAACCATGTATTTTTGTTGTGCGTTCCAGTTAATCGATGAAATCCCAAACCCCAGTTGGGTTATTTTGATCAAATAAAATTAAAAAATTACTAATAACATCATATGGCATAATAAAAAACTTGATTTCTAAAAATGGAAAAATAAATACTTTTTTTTTGCAAATATGCACTCCTATACGCACTGCTATATCCATACACACTGCAGATTTTTTAGTTTTGTTTGTGTGTACGCAAGGACAGTAAAACCTAATCTGAAAGTGTAATAATGCAAACAGGTTTTCTGTAAGGGATAGGTTTAGGGTTAAGGTTGGGTTAAGGGAAAAGAAATATTCTAATAATTGTAATAGAAGTCTATGGAAAGTCCCCACAATTCTCTGAAACAAACGTGTGTGTGATTGTGTGTTTGCTTTTTGTTTTTTTGTTTTGCGTTTTGTATTTTGTTTGGTTGGCAAATACAAAGACCTTTGTTTTGTTTTGTTTGTCTTGTCTTGTTTTTGTTTTGTCTTGTTTTGTTTTGTTTTGTTTTGTTTTGTTTTGTTTTGTTTTGTTTTGTTTTGTTTGTCTTGTCTTGTCTTGTCTTGTTTTTGTTTTGTTTTTGTTGTTTGTCTTGTTTTGTTTGTCTTGTCTTGTTTTTGTTTTGTCTTGTTTTGTTTTGTTTTGTTTGTCTTGTTTTGTTTGTCCTGTCTTGTTTTTGTTTTGTTTTTGTTGTTTGTCTTGTCTTGTTTTGTTTGTCTTTGTTTTGTTTGTCTTGTTTTTGTTGTTTGTCTTGTTTTGTTTTTGTTTTGTTTGTCTTGTTTTGTTTGTCTTGTCTTGTTTTGTTTGTCTTGTTTTGTTTTTGTTTTGTTTGTCTGGTTTTTGTTTGTCTTGTCTTGTCTTGTTTTGTTTGTCTTGTTTTGTTTGTCTTGTCTTGTTTTGTTTGTCTTGTTTGTCTTGTTTTTATTTTGTTTGTCTTGTCTTGTTTTGTTTGTTTTGTTTTTGTCTTGTTTTGTTTGTCTTGTCTTGTTTTGTTTGTCTTGTCTTGTCTTGTTTGTCTTGTTTTGTTTGTCTGTCTTGTTTTGTTTGTCTTGTCTTGTCTTGTTTTGTTTTGCTCATAAACATTCAGTCCAAGATTGAGTTTTCGTTTCATTTATTTGTTTTGTTGTGTGTTGCTCTGCATTCTGTTTTCCTCCGCTCTGCCTTTTTCCCTCCAAACATTCATAGAAACCATCACTTCAAATCTCCCTGGGGCTGCAGGAACATGATGGCATGTGCGTTGTGCATATCCATGTCTTTCATAATGTTAGTGTCTTGTGGGTGGTTTCTAGAGCGCTGCCGTAAAATTAAGTTGCTATTTTTCATGATTGTTTTGCTGTTGCTGTTGTTGTTTTAGTTTGTTCATTTTTTGTAACGGTGGGAATCTATTCATCAAAAAATGATTCAGATTCACTGACTGCTTTATTTAGTGACTTTTTAATGAATTTTAGATATAAATAAGAGTCTTATTATTTTATTATATATTCTAATTGTATTATAATGAGTAACATTTAATGAATTAGTCATCAATCAATATATAATTCTCACTTTAAAAGATAATTTATATTAATATTATATAGTATTATTCATATAGCTGTAACTAACATTTCAAGAACTTTTTTTCTTTTCCATTGCAGTTATAGATATGGAAATGCAACGTTCACAAACGAGATTCAGTTATGATATTTTCTGAAACGTTCTGATATTTGCCTATGGGATACGCTCTCACGTGAACAGCAGTAGCACGCTTCTCAACAGTCTTCACAGTTTGAGGTGTCATTCATGTCAGCAGCGCAAGTAAAACAGAATGAGTTACGCGCTGAAGTTTAATGCTCAGCCATAGAGGTTAATTCAGCTGCTCTAAGTATGAGCAATAGTAATAGTGACGCTTGCCTTAGCGAGCAGCGCTAATTAAAATGTCTATGAGCTATAGTCTCACCCCCATCGCTCTCCACGTATACGTCGAGTGTGTCTGCGAGGGTTTGAGGTGGGGGTGGGTTGGGGTTAGTATCTCGCTGTAGATACGTCCTGTCTGTACGAATTAAGCTCGCCTCAGAGCTGCCTGTCAGTGTTAACCCATGGCTTTCTCATAATTAATCACAGAGCGGGACAGATCCATACCTCCATTTAAATGGCAGGACTGGAGCAGATGTCAGAAGACATTATTCAAAAATAGACATTGCAATAAATCACTCTGGCACTAGATCGGGAGCATGGATGTATAGCTTTGTTCTGCACCCCAGCGAAAACTGAGGTTGGTCTGTATTCTGGATGTGGATTGACTGTAGTGCTACAGTATGTGCTTTGAGTTTACTGCATCATGGGATAATATGTATAAAAGAAGGCTTGCAAAGAATTGGTTTGTTTTTTTCTTTCAGTTCTGATGATTCTGGATAGATTCTGAATCAAATGAATCTTACTTTACCTATGATTTTGATGTTAATAAAGCAATTCTTAGTTATTAGTTCAAATTGTACTTCTTAAAATATGTTTTGGTACAATTTAATTATATTAATTGTGTGTGTATGTATATATATGTGTGTATATATGTATTTTATTGTTTTATAATATAAATTATTGTCCATAGGCTACGGACTGTTTCTCCATCCCACAGTCTTGCTAGCTGTGTGTGTCTATTAACTTTTTCATAATATTTGTATATTATTATTATTATTATTATAAAAAGTCTGTGTGTTTTTTTAAGTGATTCATTAGAACTTATGGGCCTTTTTTTAGTGAACCAACAACATATAACACAACCTTCTATTGAAAAAAAATAAATAAATCAAAAGATTCATTCGTCACTGATTTCATTTGTGAGTTTGTGGTTCTTTTTCAGTGATTCATTTGAAGGACACACTCACATGAGGCATGAAACAATAGGCTAAATGAAACAACGCTGGCTGTACCATATTTAGATAATAATCTAAAAAGAACCAGTTAAATCATTTGTTCATGAATCACTCCGGTCTGCAAACATAACTTATTTTACCTCACAATTAGTTCAGTGTAAACTCAAGGTAAAACTTTTTTGGCACGAGTCCGTAGACGATTGTTAATTGAAATATCTATAATATCCAGCCTTCAAACATTTAATTCTTTCAAATTCATTATCAAACTCCTTTTACAGCTCAGTCAGCACATTTGCATCGTTTGTTTCTCCAGAGCAACACTCGGAAAGAACGTCGTGTGGCAAAACAACATCCACCAAAATGAAGCGAAATACATCCATTTCCCTTCACAAAATGTGTGATTTACGACAGAAAACGTGTAAGAAGAGCAAATTACGCAATCCCATCGATTCGGTCATTTAGACGTGCAGACTTGGCAGTTTCCAAATGTGCAGAGACACCTGGCGTCTTGGGAAAAAGCCTGTGACACGCTTGAGTCTTTTCTCATCTCACTTAGCACTTGTTTGGTGGTGTCATCGCGCAGTCAAAATGCAAAATATCTGATAAGTGGGAATGGTGCGAGTTCATCCAAAAAAGGTTTTCAAGAGAAACATTTCACTTCTGCAGAGCGAAGACTTACTCTCTTGCTATTAAAAAATCATGGCTCATGTCAGCGGAGACTGTTTCAAAGGCCTTATTCAGCATAGCATGAATAATTCATCACAAGACAGAGACACAGATTTCTCAAAACAGTGAAGACGGGATTTAATACCCCATGATTTTGCAAACTCAAAGCATCACTTTGACCGTGGCATAATGAGGGTAACCTCTAAAAATAACTTCTGAATTCTAACCAGCGGCGGACTAGTCGTGACGTCGAAATATGTGGAAGAATAACTCGTTTGCATCAAAAGATAAGAGGCCCGTGATTCAATATATATTCTGCGATATTGAAACAAAACCTTTGCGTTTGGGTTGTCTCTTTTTTTATCGGGGTGTATTTAAATGCCCTGCTTTAATACTCGAGATTTAATATCCGAAAACTGTTTCCTCTCCAATCGTTACGGCGAGATCATTTCTGGCCCTGAGAGGAAATCGTACGGGGTTCGTTTCGAGGGTTTTCGTCCCTAACTGTTTTTCTCTTCGACTCTGACATCTCTTGCTAACTTTTAGCCGGCTGAAAACCTTCAGGATTGATTTATTAGGAAACGAGGGGTTGCGGGATAAGCCATCTGCCCCGTGGAGTGAGCATTTTGGCCCCACTGCCATTCATCACTTTCAGACAGATTACAGATGTTGAGATCAGAGGAGGTCTGGAGCTCAATAAACCCGGAGAGCGGGGTGGCGGGGTGCGAGAACGGCTCCGAATTTTTACCGTTTCGGAGAAAAACCATACCTACCGGTTCTTCGCTTTGTAGATAACGGATAGATATCTTTTCGCTCAAGGGTCAGTGTGTCGCGAATGAACCCAATTAAATGGAGACAGAAACGGTTTCAAAATTTGTCTTGCGTTTACCGGATCTTGTTCTTACCCTCGCTTCTTACTTCTCAGTGCATGAGCTCTCACTCGAAAGCGCACTGGAGAACCTTACTGTAATGACCACCCACACGCCGTGTTTGAGCTACTGTTTTAATCCCGAAAAGTCGAATGTGCAAACTTTGGCACCCTTTGTGGCGACGAGCGAAAATCGATACGTGTATTTTAATAGTAGCATTCAACGCCTCTGATAGCAAATCGATCCCTGATCAATGGTAGTTCCATTCCTGAGCATTCTCTCAGAAAGACCGTGACATATTGAATATGAATATCCCATGTTGAGAATGCAGCAGCGTGTTCTTGGAAATCCTTGTAAGCTGACAGGCCACGTATGTGCAAATGCTTTGCTTCATGTGCTTACAACCTCTCATTACAGTCTTTTACTCGGTGACATGAGAGATGTGGGTGAATAGAGCTATTAGAGCAAAATACTAACCCTGAAATAACTGAAGCTGAACAAAGTTTGGCAGAAATTTTGCAGGATGAGATTTCACAGCCATGTTTCCTGATATAAAATGGTTATATAAAAGCATATGACCAAATGCCCTTACGAATGGATGGATGAAAGGATTAATAAATAGGTTCTTTGATGATAGACGGACAGATGGCCATACAGTATATGATGTCTACAAAGATTACTATATACAGATAGATGGATGCATGGATGGGTGGATATACAGATGGATTCAGACTGATAGATGGAGAATATATTTAGATTGTTTGTGTGTATGTGTGTGTGTGTGTGTGTGTGTGTGTGTGGTATTTATCATGTTATGGGGTCCAAATGTCCCTGCAAAGATAGTAATACCAGTAAATTTTGACCTTGTGGGGACATTTTTTTGGTCCCCATGAGGAAACAAGCTTATAAATTACACAGAATGGAGTGTATAAAAAAAAATAGTAAAACATATAAATAAATAAAAAGAAATAGCAAAATGTTTACTGTAGAGGGGTAGATTTAGGTGTAGGGCAATAGCACACACAGTATAAAAACTATTATGTCTAAAAATGTAAACCAGTGTGTGTGTTCTGGTGGATAACTGGAGATATATATATATATATATATATATATATATATATATATATATATATATATATAAAATCACATCAATGGATGGATATGAACATATGTTAATGAACACACACACACACACACACACACATGCTGAGATATGCTTAATTTTTTCACAGAAAGTAAACTGAAATGGCAGCAAGCAACATCCTGTCTGTTTTCTTTGTTTTATAAAAGCATGTGTCGTTTTAATTGAGAGTGTACACAAATAAAAGCAGACCTTCATACAGTGATGTATTATTATCAAGACAAGTGTTTAAAGTTGATTCTGCTTATATGGCTGAAGTGGTCGCACCAGCGATCACTCACACACACACACAAACACAGAGACCAGTCCCAGCATTACTATCTCGACAGCGCAGTGGTACATTCTCAAAATAAAATAGAGTGAAATAAACATCAGCGCTGCCCGTCTCTGTGTGTCACCATTGGAACGCGACTGAAGCACAAAGCTTACAACTTGCATAATAAATAATAGTTTAGCATTAAGATATGCCACATCGCAAATCTGTAAATATTTAAATTTTTCCCGACTCTGAATAGTTACGATAGACAAGCACAGAGCTCCATTTCACAAACATTTGAGTGTGCGAGTCTTTAAAGTGTACTCCTTTGTCAGTCTATACTCGTGAGGCTGCATGCACCGACCCAAGGTGTCCGAGAGTCCGAAATGGCAAGATAAGGGCTAATCCAATATAGAAAATAAATCCAGGGCAGGCTGCTGACAGACAAGAGGAGACAAACCAGGCATGGATAGATTTATAAAAAAAAAATTAAAATAATGAAATATGGCTTAACTTGGGGAAAACAAAGAGTGGCTCGGTAAAGCTAAAACAGCGATAACTGCTAGGCAATGCTCAGCTGTTTCATCGGATTTTAAATAGACAGGATAACAAGCTAACGAGGGGGAGGAGTTAATCAATAACCAAGGAAACTAACAATGTGGGCGAAGAAATAAGGGAACAACGGGAAAACATACACTTCAAAGAAAGAGTCCACAAAAAACAAGACAGAGAAAATCATGGCATAAGAGATGGATATATGATTTGATAGATGAATGTGGATGTATATTCATATGTATAGACGGTACAGTAGATGGATAAATATTCAGGTAGATATACTGCAAAGATGTAAAATTTACTGTAAAACAAAAACGGCAGCTGCGGTTGCTGGAATTTTACCATTAAAAATATGGCAGCAACATTTTAACTTATATTTACATTTAAATACCGTAATTTCATTAACTGATATAATGTTAATGTACCAACACATGAACACACATGAATCTGAAATAATCCAGTAAACATTCATTTAACAACATTAGATGAAATGTACAAACCCGTGGACAATCATGTTTCTGTTTTAGTATTATTTCAACAGCAAAATGTAATGCAGGGAATTTTAAGAATGTTAATTTATGTTTATTCACATATTCACATTCACATTATATACATTCTTTTTTCACTTCCAAAAAGCAGTATACTACCGTAAAATTACTTGTAACATCCATACAGTTCCCTTTCAGTCGGTCACTCCGAGTCACGTCGGATGACCGACGAATTGGGATCTCGCTTCGAGAGACCAATCTACTTCGAGTGTATCTAAACGAGCCAATTGAAGATTGGCATGCGCTAATCGCATCCAGCTGCCGCTGATCACAGCGCGTGTATAAATAAGCAGCGGGTGCAGCGCATATTCAGCTTTTCGCTTCGGAGCCGAGCGTGACTGTTCCGCTCCAAAGACGATCTACGAGTGTTGGAGTACGGCGTTTCAGCGGAGGTCGTTTTCCTGCGTCGAGTGGATTGCCACAATCAGGCTGCACTACCCCCCTGTTTGTGTGCAAAACGGCTATCCCCTGTTGCCGCAGCACTAAAAGAGCATTCGCGGGTGCGTCTTTTTAAAGACGACGTTACGTCCTGGCAAACTCGACGCAGCGTCTTGGAAGACAGCGTGGGTCTTGCTTCAGACGACGTGCACCCGTGTGTTTCTGGATGCGGTTGTTACCTGGTGTTAGGTGATGGTCACAATCGTTGCCTCGTGTGCCTGGGCTGAGCATGCTGAGGTGGCGGTTGTGGATGAATCATTTCCTCGCGGGGAGATGGTCATCTCGGAGTGATGGGCGGGCTCTGTCGCCTTGAAAAAAGGAGGCGGAGCTTGTGTTTGCTCGACTTGGTTCTCATTCTGGCTGCAGACAGGTGGGCTCCATTTCGTTGTGACACAAAGCTTAAACTCTGCAACCAGTGGAGCTGCAAAGGGGCAGTCTGGACCCTCACGTGGGGTATCAGCTGTACCTCTTGGGCTCCCCCTGATGATCAGAAGTCAATCGCTGCATCGGAAGGTGAGCCAGACATTTCTGGAAGTGAAGATCCGGTTGCTCTGCGTCTACCAGGCGTTGAATGTACTGGATACAGATCTAGAAATGGTGGCTATGCTTGCCCAGGCCGCCGAGGTGATCGGGATCAAGTGGAAACCTCCACTGCTTCCCGGGCCCTCGAGGCTGGACGATTGGTATTTAAGGGTGGCTTGCGCTGGTTCTCAGGGCCCCACCCTGGTACCTTTCTTCCCGGAAGTGCATGAGGAGCTTACTGGGATGTGGAAAGCACCTTTCACTGCCAGAAACTGCCCCAGTGGCTCCTCCTCCTTCACCACCCTTGACAGCGGCACAGCCAGGGAGTCACGCTGATCGCCCCCCCAGTGGAGCGGTCAGTTGGGATGCAGCTGTGTCCCAATGCCGTTTCCGCTTAGTGCGGTGATCCTGTGCTCCCCTCCGGGCCTGCAGGTACTGTCGGCTCTGAACGGCAGTGCCTTGTGCGGCCTGTGGACAAGCTGCGTCTGCAGTACACGCTTTGGCGTTGTTGCAGGTTCATCAGGCCAAGGCACTGAAGGATCTGCACAGGGGTGGTCATGACCCGGAAGTTCTGAAAGAACTCTGTATCGTGATGGACCTCGCGCCACGAGCGCGACGGGTCACAACGCGTCTCTGGGTTGTGCGATGGCCACTACGGTGGTCCAGAAACGCCATCTGTGGCTGTGTCTGGTCGATACGCGCGAGGTAGACAAGACACGTTCCTTGAATGCCCCCATGACCCAGACCGGCCACTTAGGCGACGCAGTGGAGAACTTTGCCCAGCAGTTCTCCGCTGCCCAGAAGCAGACTGAGGTAAGAAACATCCTGCCTCGCGTGCAGCTGCTGCCTTCACCCAGCCGCCGACGGCCCACCTCAGCCAGCTTGTCGCCGAGGGTGCCCCTGCTGCCGCCACCGCTCTCCCGCAGCAGTCAACGCGCAGCAGCCCCATCTAGGCAGCACCGTGGAGCTGCCAGCAGGGCAGCCACCCAGCCTGTCCAGGCTCCTGCCAAACCTGGAGGAAAGCGCAGGTGCAAGCAGATCCGGGGATGGAGGGAGCTGCTCTAAAGGGCAGAGAATGTTGCCTCTACCTAAAACCTCGACAAGGGCGGTTTCCTCTGTCTCTGGGTCCCCAGGGAGAGCGAGGAGTTGAGCGGGCCAGTTCCGCGCCACTCGCGCTCTCCTTGGGCTAATATGCAGCAGTGGGAAGACTTGGAGGACGAACCAAAGGCCTACCCGCCTCACTTCTGCGGGGATGCAGGTAAGAGTTGCGCACACACTCAGACCCCGCTCGGACCGGCCACGAGACGCCCGAACCGCCGGTCCCTGCACTCCTCGCTGCCCCATCGCCTGCACGTCTGTGGTTCCGCTCGAGCCGCTAGTTCGGTCTCTGGATGCCTGGTTGAATCTTCCCAGGCTATCCCGGTGGCTCCTGCGAACCCTTCGACTTCGGCTATATGATTCAGTTCATCCGGCGTCCCCCCAAGTTCAGTGGGATCCGCTATATGTCAGTGAACAATGCGCGTGCCCCTGTCTTGTGGGCGGAGATTGCTGTCCTTCTAGTGAAGGCACGATAAAGCCGCTTCCTCCAGTCGATATGAGGTCGGGGCTTACAGCCCATACTTCATAGTGCCCAAGAAAGGCGGTGGGTTATGACCAATCTTGGATCTGTGAATCCTGAATCGAGCACTCCCGTTCAGGATGTTGACACAGAAACGCCTATTCAGTGCGTCCGTCCCCAGGATTGGTTGCAGCGATCGACCTGAAGGACACGTACCTTCATGTGTCGATTCTTCCGTGCCCCAGGCCATTCCTGAGGTTCGGTTCGAAGGTCGAGCATATCAGTACAAGTCCTACCCTTCGGGCTCTCCCTGTCGCCACGCGTCTTCATGCAAGTCGCGGAAGCAGCCCTTGCTCCACTGAGAGAGTAAGGCGTTCGCATTCTCAACCAACTGGATGACTGGCTCAGTCCCGGGCTCAGTTGTGCGAACACAGGGATCTGGTGCTACAGCACCTCAGCCAGTTGGGGTTTCAGGTCAACCAGGAGAAGAGCAAACTCTGTCCAACGCAGAGGATCTCTTTTCTTGGGATGGAGCTGGATTCGATCGATCATGTTCAAGAGCAGGACGGCGGTCCCACTGAAATATTTTCAGAGGCTCCTGGGGCATATGGCAGCCGCGGCCACAGTGATGCCGCTGGGACTACTCCATATGAGACCGCTTCAACATTGGCTACACGATCGAGTCCCGAGGTGGGCGTGGCAAAGTGGCACTCACCGGGTTCAAATAACACCGGCCTGCCGCCAAACCTTCTCCCCGTGGTCAGACCTCTCGTTCCTTCGGGCCGGAGTGCCCCTGGAGCAGGTCTCCAGGTATGCTGTGGTTTCACGGATGCCTCCACCACCGGCTGAGGGGCCACGTAAAACGGGCATGCAGTGTCAGGGGTTTGGACGGGCCCTCAACTGCAATGGCACATCAACTGCCTAAAGTTGCTGGCAGTACATCTCGTCCTAGGCAGTCTCAAGAACTGCCTTCGAGGCCAGCATGTACTAGTCCGCACAGACAACATACTGACCGCTATGCGTACATCAACCAACAAGGTGGTCTACGCTCTCGTCGTATGTCGCAACTAGCCCACCACCTCCTCCTCCTTTGGAGTCGGAAGTTCTGAGGTCGCTTCGCCATTCACATTCCAGGAGTGTGCAACCAGGCAGCCGACGAGGAGCTGTCGCGTGAGCTGCACTACCCGGAGAATGGAGACTCCATCCCCGGGCGGATCAGCTGATTTGGGAACGTTTCCGAGCCACTCAGGTAGACCTGTTTGCCTCTCCAGAGACTTCCCATTGCCCACTGGCACACAGCTGGCTGCGGGGCCTTTGCAAGTATGTATTTCCCCAGTGAGCCTTCTTGCACAGACACTGTGCAAGGTCAGGAGGACAAGGAGCAGGTCTTGCTAGTAGCACCCTACTGGTGAAGACTTGGTTCCCAGAACTTGTGCTCCTCGCGACAGCCCCTCCTTGGCCGATCCCTCTGAGGAAGGATCTTCTGACTCAGAGACGGGCACCCCCCTTGGCACCCGCATCCAGACCTCTGGAAACTACATGTCTGGTCCCTGGATGGGATGCGGAGGCTCTAGGTGACCTACCTCAAGGGGGTAGTTGACACCATTTCTTCGGCTAGAGTGCCGTCCCACGAGACAGGCCTATGCCTTGAAGTAGAGCCTGTTAAATCGAGTGGTGTTCTTCTCAGGGTGAAGACCCCCGAATTGCCCTATCAGTCGTGCTTATCTTCTTGCAGCAAGGGTTGGAGCGAAGGCTGTCTCCCTCCACCCTTTAAAATCTAGGTGGCTGCAATCGCTGCAAATCATGACCCCATAGATGGGAGGTCTGTGGGTAAGCATGGCCGGATTATCAGGTTCCTGAGGAAGCCAGGAGGTTGAATCCTCCACGGCTCCCAACAGTACCCTCTTGGGACCTGTCTGTAGTGCTGACAGCACTGCAGTAGGTTCCGTCGGACCCTTGCCAGCAGTTGTGCTAAAGTTCTTTTATCTATGAAGACGTTGCTCCTGCTCGCATTGGCCTCCATCAAGAGGGTAGGGGACCTGCAGGCTTTTTCGGTCGGCGATTCGTGCCTACAGTTTGGGCTCGCGGATTCCCAGGTAACACTGAGGCCACGGCCCGGCTACGTGCCCAAGGTTCCCACTACCCCTTCAGAGACCAGGTGGTGAACCTTCAAGCGCTGCCCCTGGAGGAGGCAGACCCAGCCCTGACGTTGCTTGTCCCGTCCGAGCACTAAGATGCTACGTTGACCGGACACAAAGCTTCATGACCTCAGTCCAGCTCTCGTTGTCACAGAGGCCGGCAGAAGGGAGTGCCGCCTCCAAGCAGAGGATGGCTCACTGGATAGTGGACGCCATTACCCTAGCCTACCAAGCACAGGGT
Organism: Puntigrus tetrazona; assembly: GCF_018831695.1. NCBI lineage: Eukaryota > Metazoa > Chordata > Actinopteri > Cypriniformes > Cyprinidae > Puntigrus > Puntigrus tetrazona. The sequence goes on from NC_056720.1 coordinate 11,919,729, forward strand.
ATGCCCTGCCCCCCCCCTCAGGTTGCGGGCACACTCAGCAAGTGTTGCATCGTCCTGGGCAGTGGCCTGTGGCACCTCGCTGACAGATTTGTAGAGCTGCGGGCTGGGCGACCCCGAACACGATTGCTAGATTCTATAGCCTCACGTGTGGAACCGGTATCCTCCTGTGTTCTCACCTCAAACGGGTAGAAGCACTGAGAGGCCCGGTTTCGGGTCGGCTTGATAACCGCTCCAGAGCGTCCATACAGTAGACCCTGTCGAGCTCCTCCATTCCCCTCGGCAGCCAGATGTTGCGGAGCGTCCGGCGCCAGGCCCTCTCGATGAATCCGTGAGAACCGGTGAGGGCTGGGAGCCATGTAAAGTACCCAAGAGGACTTTATGTGTGTATTTCCACGGCATAGCCTTAGAGCCCGTGTTTCCCGGCAGACCTTCTGCCCGTCTAAGAGGGTTCAATCACCTCCAATTTTCCATATGCAAACTGAAATACTGTCCATATGCGTATTCGTTCCGAGACCTCCTACGGGAAGGCTGGACTTCCGCACGTCCCCTGTTCACTAGAACGTGGGACGTTTCCCAGTGTTCCAGTCTTACGAATGGGTAGTGTTACAAAAGTAGCTGGCTTCTTGTGGTTGAGCCCGGTCACGCCGATAGACTGAGGGGATTGTGGGCTCCCACAGGACACTGGAAGAGGCAGCGTCCATGGCGTTTTGGTAGGGATCCCAATTGATCCGGTCATCCGACGTGACTCGAGTGACCGACTGAAAGGGAACGTCTCGGTTACGTATGTAACCCTCGTTCCCTGAAGAAGGGAACGGAGACGTCACGTCCCGTCGCCACGGTGCTGCACCTCTGCTGAAGGGGCCGGGTCACTAGCTCGGCTCCTCAGCGAAAACCTGAATATGCGCTGCACCCGCTGCTTATTTATACACGCGCTGTGATCAGCGGCAGCTGGATGCGATTAGCGCATGCCAATCTTCAATTGGCTCGTTTAGATACACTCGAAGTAGATTGGTCTCTCGAAGCGAGATCCCAATTCGTCGGTCATCCGACGTGACGTCTCCGTTCCCTTCTTCAGGGAACGAGGGTTACATACGTAACCGAGACGTTTTTCCCTGTATACACATCCGGGGAGCTTACCGTTTTTTACTGTACCGTTTTTCCAGTCTTTTACCATTAATTTTACCGTCATTTTTACAGTGTAGATGAAAATGGGTATATATTTAAATAGATAGATGAGATGCATATGGATAGATGGGTAGATGAAGATAGATATCTTTTCAGATGGATATATTTATTTAGATGGATAGATGGAGGTGGATATGTATGCAGAGACAGTAAAACGGATATACATTCATATAGATAGGCGCTAACAGAGCTCTGGAGTATTGAAGGTCTTCTCTCACAGTTGCTCAGATTTTATTTGGCATTTTATAGTGAGCTGGCAGATGTCTATCTGTGATTACAGATGCCTGTTGCCTTGATTTCTGGCAAGCAAACACTGCAGAAATATCAAATGATAATGATTCATTAAGCTAACATTTGTGCAACTTTGCAAGCCTGGAATTCGGCCAAACGGGAAGCGCAAATTCCGGACGAGTTTTGTAGTCGTCCTTAGAAATGTAACAGGACAATGGCCAAGCCGCCTGTCTTTGGAGGATTGTTACCCGGCAACATAATAACGTTAATAGGAATGACTTAATATCTCCAGCCTTGAATACAAAAACACGTCTCCTTGCTTAAAAGCAGAACGCATACTCTTTCATGCAACGTTTGGCGAATTTGAATTCGGGGATAAATGATTGGGTTCTTTATTCCTAAAGCGATTTTCCCACCTGTATTATCTCTGTTTTTAATTCAATGATATTCTGAGGCCGAATCGTGTATTATGCAATTCCTCTTTTGAAGGCTTTTTCATTTGCGCGCACGTTCCTAACTGCAAATGACACAAAGTAATCAGTTGTCCTCATTAATTGAAACCGCAGTTTCCATAAACACGGAATCCTTCCGCATGTTGGGTTTTAATGGCGACTCATACATTTTTAACCGTTGTTGATATTATATGAATAATAACAGAGCATTCTCAGAACCGTGGCTGTTTGAACCCGTGATCTGTAGGTGCACATCGTACTTCAAGGCTATTTTTATAGCGAACTCTCCGTAAGAGGTTGGTGATATTTCGCATCATTACCGGGGTCCCCTAGGACATGCTGTTTAATTTTTTATGCCAGGCTGAATACTGGATGCGCATTATTAAAATATGGATCACTATTCTGCTCCCAGCATGCACCGCAGTGGCTCTGCAACACTGAAGCTTCTGCTTGAAAATAACACCCACAATGCTCTTCCTCGCGTTATTAAAGGTAACAGGAAAAATGTAGCCTGTGCTGTTGCTAATGACAGTGTCATAAAGTGTCAGCGTAAGTGCTAACTGTATTTGTACAAGCGCGGATGATGGCCAAGTAATTAGGTGTTTCTCAAAAGCCACTGACAGGCCACCTGAAAGAGATAATTTATTTCTGAGCATTTTGTCAATTTCGGGCCCTTTATGTCAGAAATTTAAACTAATTGATTCCTTTTGTTATTTGAAAGACACTTTGAATATTGGAACCTTTTGTTTTTTCATGCCTTCACAATTTCAGCTGCTTTTCACCTGCCTCTTTTTTTGTTATGTAATTATAGATTTACAGTCTTGTGGCTTTATGGCCTGCAATTTTTCTCTAATTGAATTTTACCACAAGTAATATACTTGTTTACAGAGATTCCAGTCAAGAGATTGAGATTAAACGGGATGTGATGTATGAGAAAGACAAATTCAGTTTAAGTAAACCAGGTATTTTATTGTGTGCCATTACACACAAATTAATTATAAAATATTAGGTATGCAATTAGGCATTTCCATTAGAGAATTCCATTATGGATTATAGAATTGTTTTACTTGCATTCATATATATATATATATATATATATATACATATATACATATACTGTATATATATATATATATATATATATATATATATATATATATATATATATAATATATTAGTCAAAACACAGATTCTACAATTATTGAATACCACATTTATCCGAAACAAATGTTAATATTGTAATAAATTATGACCATTATTTATTTTATGGCAATATGATTTACTTAAAGAAATTTATATTGTTATATGTTGATGGTTGTTTGTTTATCTCTATTGTCTTTTTGAATGAACAGCAACAATAGTAAAGCATAAATAATTCAAAATATGAGTCACCGTATATGAGACCAGATTTTAATTAGAAGTCAACATTATGAATAAAGTTTTTTTTTGTAGTTTTTTTCCTTTTCGTTCTAATTTTGGTATATTTGAATTTACACAAACTGTATCAAGCATTTAGTTAAATGTATTATTCGATATAGATTTTACTTGCATTACTCAAGAGTTAATGAAATCATGATTGACCCTTCACATGGAGTATGATTGACCAATCTTAACTCAGTATTTGCCATCTGTCATTTTTGTCCACATAACAAACCAGACAGGAGAGTAGATTAATACCGCTGGAAGAGACGATTGGTTCACATGCTACTACTAAAGTGTCTGTCCATGCTTTGTCAGTTTTCTCTTATCTCTGCGATGTATTTTTCACTGTGTGAGAACATGAAGTTTGGCGTGAGAGCAGCAATGTTTGTCAGACAGAGCAACAGTAACGAAGGGTCCATTTAATGGAAAAGAATGACTTGTGCGTTCTTCAAAATATTTCCATTTTTGTTCAACAAAAGAAAGTAAGTCGTAGAGGGTTGGAACATCTAAGAGTGAGAAATTAATGACAGCTACTAAGGAGTCAAACCACCTTAATTCGCACTCTATAATTAAGAAAAAGAAAAAGACTGATGCTTTATCGTGAACTGATGATCCCACCTTAATTCACATCAGGAGGTTTCTGCCTAATAATGCTGTGTGACATTTGTGAAAAGCACAATTGGCTATTCATGGTCATAACAGTGGAAGGATGGAAGAGGAAAGGTAATCATAAAAGAGTCTAACGGCTCTACTGTGGCTTAGACCTTCAGCTGAATGCCTACTACTCATCTTTTGAAGGAGGACGAATTCTTAATGCCATATGAACCTGTAAGCTCCTCGGAAATCACATCACAGATTTATCTGCTGGCATGATCAGCACTTTGCGAATATGAAAAATTATACATGAGTCAGTCCTTCTGAAAATGAGTTGTGTTTGACGATGTAAAACTCGACCCTGATTTCCACTGTGCGGTTACTAAGGTGTTTTGCTTAGTTGCGAAATTAACTAAGCCAGGAATTGACCGAGTTTCAGGTTATTTATTAACTAATTAACTTTTTTATAGCGTTTGGGAAGCATTTGGTAGCATAGCTTCCCCTGAATGTATAATTAACTAACTAAATGAATAAACACAAATCGCTGATTGCAACAAAGGCTTGTTGATTGCATATAAAACACTGATTTTGCCATTTGTAGTGAAAAAAAAAACACTTTAACAATAATATTACTTTTTTTTTCTTCCGAAATGATGTATTCAAACGTTTTGAATATGTAGAAGTCTCTCAAGCTCATCAAGTTCTATTTATCTGATCAAAAATACAGTAATATTGTGAAATAACATTTCAAGTAACTGCTTTATATATGAATATGCTTTAAAATGTCATTTATTCCACAGATGGAAACCTGTATTTTCATCGTTTCGTCATTTCTCCGGTCTTCAGTGTCACGCCATCATTCAGAAACCATTCTAATATGCTGATTCGCTTTTAAAATGCTTTGAATTTGCTTCCTGACTCACTCTGCTCCTTTCATTGGTCAATCATTTCAATGTTTTCTCCCTTTTTGTCATAATCGATAGCAAGAAAATACAGGAATAATGCGACACACACAACATTTCAGCTAAAATATTACAACTATCCATCGGTTTTCAGGTTTCATTTGCTTATAACTGTATATAAATCCTCATGTTTTGATGGACTTTTGTGTATTCGCTAATTGCCCCCGAAGCCCTTCCCGCCAGTCACTGTGAGGTCCAGCGTAGCAATAGTTGCAGTTTGTTCACACAAGCCCAGCAGACCGACTTGCTTTGACAAGTTAGTAAGCAATCTCTCCTCCAGCGCTTCTTCTTCTTTTCTCTGTATCTCCGAAAACAACAGCAGGGAGCGAACCACGGGGTCAGACCCCCTCCAATCATCTAAAACATGGCCGAGCCCACCTGCCACTCATCTCTCAGAGCCGGCTGCCTGCCGAGAGAGAGAGCAGAACGGAGAAAGCGAGATAGTCCGTCCTCCAGGAATAGCACCGCATCGAATCTCGACCCTCCCGTGTCTGAAGCACTGGCGTAAAACTGTCAGATCCTCACGGCTGGTCTTTCTCTACGGGGCCCGCGCTTGGAGATACAGCATGACAGAAAACGTCACGTCTCGCTTCAAGTTAATGTTGACAAGGTGGACGACCGGCCCTGGGCTGCTGGGGGCTTCGCACATGGTTCACAGATGCACAACCTTTCATAATTGCCTCGGGCCACATTTCTTTTTTAAAACCATTTGTTTTGGACATGAAAGTCATCTCTGGATGGAGATTTCATGGGGAGAACGAAATCGAAGCTTAATATGACTCTGGGTATATGAATGGTCAGTTCATCAAAGGGTTAGAGTATTGATCTGGCATACTGCTGGTGGAAATAACGTTAGAGGGGTAGGTAAATTCAGGGGAAAGATACTGCATCCATCTGCAGTCCTTTATTTATTTATTATGAAGGGACTCACCCTACTGGAAACGAACAAGAAAAAGTGCTCAATTTGGATTTGCTGGCAAATAAGATGCGCGAACGGAGGATGCGGAGTTGACCTTGTGCAATATATATTGAAGTTAAGACTAATTTTTTGGAAAGTACGGTATTGGTAACAAGAAGAAAAGTGGTCCATTTGTGAGGACATTCAAAATGAATAAATAAAGGACTGCAGATGGATGCAGTTTTGACCTTGTTTATTGTGATCGGCCTCATAAATGGTCCACGTATTTATTGTTACCAGCACTGTATTTTCATAAAATTAGTCAGACCAGGTCCAGATTGCATTGTTGAGAGAAAAATAAACATATACAGAGACAGAGAGAGAGAAGAATGAAGAATGTAGGAAACCAAATAGTTGGCAAAGCCATTGATTTTTATTGCTTTTCCATACTATGTAAATTAACGTCTACTGGTATCTGTTTCCTACCAGCATTTTTTAAAATATCTGCTTTTGTCCTCAACAGAAGTAAAAAAGTTATTCAGGTTTGGAACAACTTGAGGGTGAGCAAATACCAGTAAATAAAAAGTAGCCAGCAATATAAACATGGATTTTAGTTTCCTTAACTTCACAACAAATCTTTTAAATTCAACGGTATTCAGAACAGCACTGAAAAATATAGGTATTAAACAAACATAAGTTATAGTGGCATTCATTATAAACAACATTTATTATAAACGCCAAGCCTAAGCATATTTATATCTCACATTGCATATCTTGAAACTACCAGCCTGTGGGAAATGTGCACAATATATGCTTAGCATTAAATTGTGTAGAATTAAGTAAGGACGACAGGGACGTGTCCCTGTACCAATATCAAGCGACTACCAAATTTTCCGTAGCAAATAAATAACAATTAAATGTATGTGTAAGTTTTTGTCATTTAGGACGTTTCTGAAATACGTAATTCCATTGAGAATACCTAGGAAGCTGAAGTAAAAAGGTTAGAAAATGACATGCTTTCAAGGACGCACATTTAATTCTAGGGGTGAAGAAAGAAAGTAAGGTATTTGCACATCAGACGTGAAGCACAGCCAATTATGTTTTTGTTGTAGTAATTTTTCCTATAAAGTACAGCGAGCATGCTGCGTAGTTTCCTGTAATAGTTGGAATAGACGTAATAGCTATGTTAGCGTTAAATAGCGATATTAGCATATCGGTCGACAATGCCATTGTGTTAAGGCAGATTTTGATTTAGTTTGACTTGGAAAAAAGTTGCTCTGAAAGTGTTCCCAACTAAATTGTTCCTCTGTATAAACTCTATTTTCCTTGAACGATTTTAAAATGCCATGGCTACGTTGTAAACATTATCCATCTTGATGTCAACTGACAGTTTAATCATCCCACAATTTGTTCTCTGACTGCTTGGCAAGCAGTTTCTTGATTTACTTCTTATCTAACTGACTGGGTTTACGTTACTTTTCACAATTTTTTTTTCCATTTACAGCCAATCACAGGACATTTAAATTCTGAGTCGATGCAATATAGAGTTTCCATAAAGACACCTGTAAAAAAAAAAAGGCATGGCTTTTTATTTTCAGTGTTCTGGAGCTTGTGAGCGCACATGTTGCCAGGTAAACATTTAAATTAAACGCAAAAGGTCATAGTTAACTGAATTCCCTGGAGACCCTAAGGGGACATTGTGTAAGGGGGATAAATGAGAATACTAACACGGTTTTCCTCAGGTATTATATCTTATATTATATTATATGTTGCTGCACAAACCAAAAGCGACTCAACTTGCGCTGAAATATATATATATATATGATTTCTGAATCAATGTAAACACACCAGCAACGGTTTAAAATCAATTGTAAAGGCAACACTCACAAAACTAAACTACAGTATAAGCAATATAAAACAGATTGAGTTTCCCGCTCGTGTTTTATTGACAAAAATTTCCTATTAGCATTTTATCCAAAAATCTGCGTTATTCACATTTTTAACATGCAGGAAGAATAATACGTGTTTGTTTTTCTTAGCATGACAATTTTGATCTCCGCTGCCTTTGATTGCTTCATAATTCATGGTCATAAATTATTACATACTCCGGCCAGCAGATCGTTTCAAGTATGCATCGTGTTGTAACTAAAACAAATATGAGCAGATCCATAGTATAGACATGTGCAAAAGCACACCACCGTGAAGGAAAATCTGAGGGAAAAAAAAAAAAACTACATATAAATGCACGCATCTGAACTTGCACCCGCTTCAAATTCAGTTTGTAGCTTTGAGAAGTTCCTCATAAACATAACAGAACTGAATCAAGTTGAAGTGCAGTGCATTTTTTTGTCTCACACCATTTTTTCCAGCTCGCTATAAATATCCCTGGAGCCTAGCACGACAGTGACGGTGACGCACACTGTGTATCATCAAATTTCTCCCTCGCACACCACTGCCAGCTTAAATTTTGTCAAGGTGTTCACGAGCCTTCGGCCAGCATCCCCTCTCGCTCCAGTTTGCTGCACTAGACATCAAAAAGCCTTCCTCCCCACTGAAATATCCGGACGCCGTGGATGTCTCAGCATGTGTTTGCATGACTAGTTACACGGATCTGTTTGCCCCTGCTGGTGGATGCTGCAAATACACCCTTTAGTTCACCCTTTTTGGCGGCCATTAATAACGCGTCGCGCATTCTGACCGATTAACATTTTTGAAAACAAGACATATGGATTGTTAATACAGTAGACGTTTACCAGTCTCCAACCGTTTTTGGAACCCTTTTAAAGAGGTCGCTCTTTAAAAAGGTAAATTTTCGTTTTTTATTGACGTCGTTGGCGAAAAATTCAACGGTCACTTTTCGCTTTTTACCATAATGCGTTCTCCTCAGAGTATATATTTTTGTAAATATAAAATGAGCATTTAACGATAGTATTTCTATAACTTTTGTATGAAAAGAGGGAAAAAATATTGAGTCCGTTCCATTAGTCAGAAGAAAGATGTCAAGTGCACATGAATGCTCGCTCAGACGTTGTATTAGAAACGCACAGCACAGCAACATTGACTATTTTTATGCCAAAAAAAGCGTTTTTAATGTGACATAATGGAAAAAATATATATTTTTAACTACACAAAACAGATAACGTTTGCATAAGCATTTCTGCGTGGCTAAAGCCGTACGTTTACAACCACACAATTCACCCTGAAACCCGTGAGTCACTCAAGAACAACATTTTCTAAATGCGTTTAGATCGCGAATCTAAAGTGCAACAGCGAATATAAAAAATGCAAAGCCTGATATTTATACACTTCCAATTAACACTCTTAATTAGTTCGTTTAGATTCTCTGCGGTCACACGTGCTAATTGCGGTAACTTCAATCGTGTACGATTTTTGCAGTCGTTTTTTTGTCATGCTAGTTCATTTTTTCTATAGACCTCGTGCCACATATGACGCTAATGATCCGCGATTGGCCGCTCTGACAGAAGCGAACGTCTGACTGACATGCAAAGTTGGCAGTTTTTGGCTAGAAATAGAAGATGCAGTGCGAAAAAGGCTTCTATCGTTCAGTCGTCAGCCCTAAGAGTGTTCATTTTTTCCACATTATTTTAATAATGAATCGTAAAAGCGTTCGGCTTTCTTAAGAAATGTTCTCCCTGAGGTTTCTGTAGAGGGACTTGAGCACTTTATATGTATCAGGAAAACCACTTTCAACTTCTATACACATCCACGTAAGTTAAACAATGGTGACACATCTAATGAGGAGAGACAAGTCAGCGCTATAGAGCAAATGAATCCCTCGGCTCTACGACCTCTGAGCATTAACAAATGTCCTGAGGGAAACTAGAGAGTATTTATCAACGGTTTATTATTCTCACAGACAGACAAAAACTGCTTAGAAACCACCTACGAGGTGAGCGGAAGGGCGCGTGGTGGTCGGGTGTTCGTCGCGTCGACTCTCTGACGTAAATAGCGTAAATAGAGGAAAAGGTCAATCGAAAGAGGTAGCACAGGACGCTTTGACAGCTTTATTAAAGTGAGTAAATTTAACCCGAGAGCCATAACGGACACGAATGGGACCGGTTTTTGAGTAATTAAAAAGTTGTCAAGCTAAAGAGCCACTCTGGGAGGTGCGCATTTTATTATTATGCAAATTTTGCTACAAGAACGTAAAATAAAACAAATGATATTTAATTAAAGCATTAAATATGCCAATATGCTGATGTTGTTTTATGTAAATAGCTCATTTTTAAGTTCTGCTCTTTGTCATCGATGTGAAAGTGTCCCATATATTTACTCTAATATGTGAGTGCATATTTAATTTTCTAAATAGCATTTGCAAAATAATTAAAAAGTGTATGATTATTGTATAATTAAATATTTTTTATTTTATTTTATTAAATAATGAAATAATAAAAAGATTTAAATATTATTGTTATTATTAGTGCTATCTATCTATCTATCTATCTATCTATCTGTATGTATGTATATATGTGTGTATATATATATATATATATATATATATATATATATATATATATGTGTAAATATATATCTAAATGAACATAGTGTATTTCTTTAGCTTGGTAGCTGGACTTCAAAACCTTATAGTTGCTGAAATATAAACCATGTGACAACTGGCCCCATACCTGTTTACTTGTCTCCGTGTGTGTGTGTGTGTGTGTGTGTGTGTGTGTGTGTGTGTGTGTGTGTGTGTGTGTGTGTGTGTGTGTGTGTGTGTGTGTGTTTCCTTTCTGAGGTGCTAAACAAATGTTTACAAAGCAAGAGGTGCATTTATTGCTTTGAAATCCTCCCCTGCAGTTCTCCAAGGATCTGGGCTTTATTGGTGTTTGTTTTGAGGGCCCAAAATAGGATGATGCATGGTCTTAGATGTTCCTTTCCCTGGTGTGATGATCACAGAGGTATAATTTCACAAGCGAACAGACAAAAAGACAATCACTGTAAGGCATTTCTCAAGGATGTGTGCTGAGCCACACCATACATAACAAGCAAGTTCAATTTAAAGGGGTCGTGTTTCTTTTTTCCACTCCTCTGATGACTTATGACTTATGACATTTGAAAGGTTTTTATTTATATATAGATATATGTATATATTTTTATGACTACTGTAGATAATTTTCTGAATTTCTGAGTTCTGAATGTCAGTTCTTCCGATATATATATATATATTTTTATATTATATATATATATATATATTTTTTTTGGTTACTGACTTATTGGAAAGGCCATTGATTCTTTTGTTAAGATTCTATTCAAAATATGGACTTGATAATTCATTAAAGGTTGGTCGACATAAATGATTTGCAGATTAAATTTTTATTTTTTTTAATTTGGACTGATTGGATAATGGATTAATCAGACCATGTTTTAATAAATTATTAATACCATGTTATGAAATGGTTTAAGCAGATTAACTGAATAGAATTTTCACCAAAAAAATCAATGACTTTTCCATTCATTTGGCTACCGACTCACAGAATGGTTTTTGATTTAGACTGATTCACGAAGCAATCATTCAGACCGCATTGCGAACCGGTTCAACAGATCCAATGAAAAGATTCAACAGAACTCAAGACTAATTGCAATGACTTTTCTGTCATTTTGGATAATGATTATTTTTCTTTCTTCTTTTTTTTTTAATGATTCATTTTGGATAATGGTTTGTTTGATGTTCTGGTCTGATTCACTACACTAGATCATTCAGATCGCTCTGGAAAGCAGTTTAACGAATACATTAAAAATAATTAATCAGTCAAAACAGTTTAAAACCAGCGAGTGTTTCATTGAAAAGAGCGAACAGAGTAACTTTAGTGGCTTTTCGATGACCTTTCTAGTCATTTGGATAATGATTCGCACAATTTCTTTTCAGATTATGACTCATTCGCTAATGAACCACGCAGACCGTGGTGTGAACCGGTTTAACAAATTAACCGAAACTCCGAAGAACAATTAAAGTAGGCTTTTGAGCTGATGTTATTCATTCGCATTACTTTTTTTCCAGGTTAGATTCCCAAAAGCCAATTGAGGCAATTCCTGCTCGCACATAAATCTAGACTCCATCCATTCTCGCAGCTCTCGGGTGGTCTTTAAATAGTGACAAACATCCAGGAACTTCAGTTATAGATTTATTTCTCGTAGACTCCTCGGAATCGCCCCAAACAGACACCAGTAAACCCATTGTAATGATGATAAAGCAGCTGTCTTCCAGGAAGCTGATTTGGATTACCCTTCCCCTTTGTAATCCTGACAACGCAAATGAAGAAGCATTCACTTTCCTTCCGTGGTTCGAGCTCGCGTCGAGAAGCAAACATTAATTAATCACACTAAAGGTGTGACAACCTCCCTCTGCACCCATTTGAGGAAGGACTAGACCTAATTTTACCAATAGCTCACAATTCGGCAACAGACGACTTCACCTGTCGGAGGAAATGAGAAGTTAATAGAATTGTTCAAACTCTGAGTTGGAGAAGTTTGCTCGTTATTTCACTTATTTGACTAGAATGACGAAGCGAGTTGAATTGGCTTGTTTGTGAGCTACGGGTCATCCTACGGCGAGCGTGGGCTTCAAAGTCGCGTCAGACCCTGCTCTCGCGGACCGACGGCCATGTGATCTCGACAGGCAGGGCACGAGGTGAGTCGGGCCAAAACGGCTTTGCAGCTGGCGTAATTAAAGCGTCGCCTTTACCCGCCGCACGTTCTGCTTCTGATTTACAGCTAATGACAGTGGAGAGCTCCGGCGAGCGGCGAAAAATAGAGGTATAAACCGCTGTAAATGATGAGCCATGCCTATAATGGGTCGTGACGGCGCGCAGAGATGCTCTATTGATCATACGTTCAGTCGGGGTTCTTCTACCTAATTATGGCGGCCGCGCATCTCGCGTCTTCTGAGGGCCGCGAGGTTTCGCTGTTTATTGGGGTATTTGTCACGAGCGCAGACGGCGCCCTGGGTCGGGAAGGCATGCCAAATTCGTCACAGGTGTCGCGGTTGCCCAACATGGCTAGATTATGTGGTTTTAATTGGCGCACGTGTGCGGTAAACCACGACTTACGTTTTCCCTCAGGTTTCAAACAAATAAATTAGAGTACGGATCGGTTACACCTGTTAAAAAGCTAAAGAGAAACAAAAACAGCAACGCACAGATCAGACAGTGCATGTTTTGTGTTGGGACATTATTTTGTTGAAAAGTTAGCTGCTTTATGGGCCTTTGCTAAGCTTGTCTGGTTGGGCTAGTCTGTTTTTCTGGTTTGTAGAATGGATTCGGGCTGTCCCTATTCCTCAAATAATCAGGCTACAGTGTGTGTTCTATTTTGTTGTTGATTTACGCTATATTATATTTTGCTCCTATAGTGAATTAATCGTAATTAAAAATTTAAAAATTAAATTATTACAATAATTTATTCTGCTATTATTATTGCTATTAGTATTGTTGTTATTGTTTAATAATAATAATAATAATAATAATAATAATATTATTAATTATTATTATTATTATTATTATTATTATTATTATTATTATTATTATTATTATTATTACCAAAAGCAATCAACAAATTATTATTTATTTATTTATTTATTTATTTGTGTAAAATAAATAATACATTTTGATACTGTTCAAAAGTTTGGTGTCAGTAAGATTTCTTTGTTGTTGTTTGTATCACAGAGACCGCATTTGATGGATAAAAAATAATAATAATAATAATAAAATAAATAAATGCAGTAAATACAAGTTAAAAATGGAAAATGGAAAATGGAAATTATTCCTGTGAGGCTAAGCTGGATTTTCAGGATCATTACTTCAATCTTCAGTGTCGTGATCTTTGGGAAATCATTCTAATACACTGATTTGCTGCTAGAAATATTTCCTATTATTATTATTATTATTATTATTATTATTATTCAGTGTTTAAAACAGTTTTAGACATATTTTTTGGGGAAACTTGCTTAAACCTAAAAAACCCTGCTGACTCCAAACATGGAATGGTAGTGTATTTCTGTTTAAAATAGCACAGAAATCGTTCATTCTCCATGCTGCTTAAATCTCATACAACTTTCTGAGTTGATGTTCAGCTTTTCTGCTTCAGTGAACAACCTCGAGTTGAGTTGACTTCGCGTGATGTGATGTGACGCCGGTCACGTCTGCTACAGACGTGCAAGACCAGCAAACCACCTCGGGCTTTGCTCGGCTTTCTTTTTTTCATCAGGATTTCTAGTATCTAAACCTAAGGACATTACACGACTTAATACGCTATTTAAATATGCAACGCGTCTCTGGGAGTCTGGTCGACTCCCAGAGATATTCATTACGGGAAAGCCGCTCATTGGTCGGTATTAAAAACCAATAGCAAGCGTGGAAGAGCATCCATAACAGCATTGCCTCCGCTGGCCTGAATTCCTGAGTATGTGAATGCTTCAGAAAAAGTGATATTCAGCAACTAGTGAAGAGCTCATTACCTCAACCTCAGTGTTTCAGGCCATAGTCATGAATAATGAGGCCATTATGGAGATGTAACCCCATGGATCGGAAATGGCCTTTAAACCTTTAAATCCTTCCGCTGAAATTGTGTACTCCGCTGTTTTTGTCAGCCTAGCTTTGCGTGCTTTACATCACAAGAAGGAATCGTGATGGACACTAAAATGTGATAGATTGAACTCAGCGTTGTTTGCGGTTTTATGTAGCCGGCAGAACGATTTAGAAACTCTTCTGTGCTTCCGCGTTTGTTGTTTTCAGGACGTCGTTATAGACTTTTCTGTTTTTTGCAGATGTTACTGCAGCATCAATCAGAGAGAGTTTGAATTAATAATATGTAAATATTTAATTTAGTTATGGTTAAGTGACAGACATATTTATCTAAAGGTGGACTTCTTGCCATTTTTATTTTTACTTCGAAGTCTGAGTTTAAGCAATTTTAGATGTTTGGAATTTAAATGTTTGCTGGTTCTGAGTTCAAATCTATTGCAATTCTATTTATCCGAATTTTTAGTTAATTTCTTGCAATTTTGATGTACAAGAAACACTCAAAGTGGACATTTCATTGATTTCTTTGATTTTTAACCTCTAACTTCTATTTCCTTAGAGAAAGCAATTTTTTTCTAGATGTACCGTTTATTTTCTGGCTTCTAATTCTGGCTTTTGTCCTCTAAGAATTACAATAGTTCATCAAAAAAAAAAAAGATTTTCATTTCACTTGGTTTTATTTTTATACCACTGGAAAACCAAAGTACAATTTGAGGAATATTTTCAGAGCTTTCTGCAAGAGTTCAGAGTGACCGTGAATTTCGAGCTCCAAAGAGGAGAAACACACGCACACACACACACACACACACACACACACACACACACACACACACACACACACACTAAAAGTGCCATCAAAAATAGTCTGAATGACTCATTCAACATCTTCGTGTGCAGAACAAACCAGTAATGTAGTTCTAGTTACACTGAATGTTTTTAAATTATCATCAAATTAGTTAATTAATAAAAGTGAGCGATAAAATTGGTTATCATTAATAATGTATTATATATAACTACAAAAAATGTACCTGTACTATTACCTATTAACAAAATATTGCCTATTTTGACTAATTAAATATTTCCTGCATTTGATCATGCATTCAGCAATCGATGGTCTCAATACCATTAACCTTTTATCGTGTTTAATCCGTTCCGCATCGGATTTCCTCTTAAAAAACGATTGCAGAAAATATTAAAAATATGCCACAGCAGTAGCCTGACTTCTGAAGTCGACGCTCTTCTGAAGATCAAAATAGGCTTTTATTTAAAAAATAATTAAAATAGTAATCTAGACGGCAGGTGACTGCAACCTAATCATTAAAAACGCTTTGATAAGACGATAACATTTCCATTAGTCTCCAATTATTATTTCCAAATCTTTCATTATCAGAAAAGCATTCCAAATGTAGCCTCAAAAATAAAGCGTGTACATCTAATTAACGCTTTTACTGCGTTTCACCTTTAAGAAATGCCACTGGCCTGCACCACGTACAGGGTCACGTATCGTTTTGAGCCGTCTCTAGTAGAGTTTTTATTTTTATTTTTGTGAAGCCCAGATCCTCATTATCTTTAAGGCTCCTCTCACTTCACTGCGTTGCTCATTACCGCACACAGGAAGTGGAAGCTGACTTACTCTTAACTGTGTCTAAATGGTGCTTGCGTTTTACTGTCTGAGGCAGAGGTGCAAAGCTGTGGTAAGATAATTAGCCACCTGTTTTTTGACACCATCTGGCACTTTTCTAGGGTTTTTAATCATTAAAGAGAGCAGAGTTTATGGTCCATATGTACCTATATAAGTGGATGTGCAAAATGATGTTTAAAAATGCTTTAAAAAGATCAGTTATGTTGAGAATGTTATTGTTTATTGTAAACGCGGCGGTTGGAATGGAACATATTATTTTATTCAAGAGGCATATTTACATCGATATTTATATATTTCTTGATACGCCATATGTCTTCTGAGCGCAAATGTGAGCTACTTTAAATTACCTATGTCTTCTGTCACGCGTGATAGGCACGAGAGCATAAATGTGAGCTACTTTAAACTTACCTGCAAGGCAAGTTTGACAGAACAAAATCACACGCATTGGACGCACCTTTGAGGACTTAAGTACACAGCTGTAATTCTGAATCGGCAGGGCATACAGCACATGGCATTAAACAAAAGAGTCCAGAGACGTGACACCTTTTTGTGCATTTCTAATACTAGCTGGTTTGGTATTTCTAATAGCGCTGTTGCCAATGGCGACGCAATATGTCGGAACATTTTGATTGATTGGTGCTACTTTCACGCATCGCATCTCAATGTCATCTGATGCACTCATTTTGTGTGTAAGCTAGACGTATTGATTATAGAGGAAAATGCCCTCGCGGGACTTACGGTTACGGTAATAACGTTGCACTTTTTCAGGCTTTGAGATGAAATACAGGTACGATTTAAAAATAAATAAATAAACTTAGATCAAGAATTCATGTCCGTGTAATTATTTATTTGGTGAGTAGCCATATATGAAAGCTTATTTAAGGTAATTAATTTTTTTACAATTAATTTTTTTTTTCCCTCAGTTGCAAGTTGTAATGTATAGTTCACAGTTGTTAATTATTAACAACTATTATTTTTTAACTACATGTTTAAAGCTCACAATTGCCGTTTTTATTGGAAGTCTGAACTTTTAAAAAAGGTAACTTCAACTTCTTATCCCATAATTCAGACTTTATTTTTTCTCGCAATTGCACAGCTGAAATGATAAACATACAGTTTATTTTTCCCAGTCTTAGTTGTAAGATGCTTGCAATTACTATTTTATTATTACTATTATTTTTTTTTTCCTATGGTGGAAACAAGCTGTCATACGTGTAGGCTGTATTCTGTCAAAGTTGATTAAAATTGTATTAACCTTTCACTAAACAGCAAACTAAATCCAAATCACATTTCTCATCCGACGCTAGTGTTTTACACCATATTGCGTGGTCTTTCCTTTCAGCATAGCATTTGCAAGGTTATCCTGACCAAGTACAAAAGCTGCAGAACTCACAGGGAAGGGTTCTTTTGAGGTGAAACCCTTTCATAATCTTGCATCAAGGTACTTTTGGACATTTTTTAATGAATTATTTTCAATGAAATATGCTGGATAGTTGGAGGTTTGGTAAGCAAAGCGAGTCCAAATGGACCAAATGAGGAGACATTAGAGTCAGATATTGCCTTTGTATTCCTCATAAAGGGAGACCGTTTGAAAATGTAACTATCTTTCTAGAAACAAGCGTTTATTGCTTCATAAACTAAGATTCTTACGTAACGCATAGTCTGTATAAAGAATGAGTAGGGTAATTTGTGCATACAGTATGTATTGTGAATAATCAGTGTGCCTGCATTAGTTCAAATATTAATATCCTTATCACTATATTCATTACGCTTATGGGTCTAATAGACCACATGTTCCGATATTAATGAATGTGAATCGACATGGTGAACCAGTTAATGATGTTTGCTGACAGGACAGGATGTTTAAAGGGCCCTTTTTATAGTCTAAAATGGTTGAACCCATGGTAAAAACAAATTATATTTTGTTCTAATAAACAAATTGACTTTGAAACATAAAAAACTCTTAATTTGTACAGTGCATCTGCTGTAGATTTTTTTTTTTTGCTTCTGCTATCTGGCTTGATTTTTCTACTTCAACACCATTTGTCTACGATAACAGTTTTTAAGTGTGACTCAAGTGTTAAACTACCTGTTAGGACCACATATAGACGCTTTTTCGTATAGCAGTTGGTTCAACGCAGCTTTTCAGCCCAAAAATAAAAATAAAAAATCTCGGCGTTCTATAAATCAAATCTAAACCAAGATTTCTAAAGGCATTCGGCCATTTTTACAACACTTTATATTGTTGAGAGAGTATGACTCTGGGATCAGGAACCATGAAAGACAAATAGAAGGAGACAGAGCGAGCAATTTAAAATTTCAAGGGCAGCAGAGAAAGGCAATTTAAGTTCTTTTGTCATTACCAATGCATGAAGCATGATGCAAGCAGGGTTCTTCCAGGATACATCGTCCGTGTTTTACAACAGTGTCAAACTAATTGGCACCGGAGCATTGTCTGGCATTTGCAGCAAGGAGACACATTTTGCGTTGCTTATTCAGCCAGGAATTGGCCGGCGCTCAGGACGGGTGCCAGAAACTTTGCAGGGCGCCACGTCTGATAACCTTTACCTAGATGACGGTTCACCTTTTGTTAGAGCCGCTCGAATGTTCCTACCAAAGCTATTTCCCATTTTAAAAGAGGCCAGAGAAAACAATCCAGGTTAGAAAAGGGGAAGCATACAGACGGGCCGACTGGAATCTACGTGGCTGATATGACTTATCTGACAGCTGTGCAATGATGTATCGATCGAATGCTGTGATAAAGGTAGCTACGCTCAATATTTGAGCTCTCCACTGCCAGGCTTGGGCTGCAAGGTAAAGAATTGAGGCTATATTCAAATGTCAGCAAAATCATCCTCAGCTGTGACAGCAGGATTAAACACAATATACTTTATGGAAATTGGCTCCATTTTTTTGACACGTACGCTGCGTTCCGAAACACAGCGAGCTGTCTGTATGCCGCCTCATAAGATACCTCGTTTTGGCCGAACTCCAAGCCAGTGCCACGTACATCTTTCATGTGGGGATGACAAACCAGTATGCACTGCGGGAAAGAAAAAAGAAAATTAAAAGATGAGTCGGTAAAATACGTCATTTGTTCAATAATGAGACGTTGGATAGATATAAAATATTTATGACGGTTTTCTGTGTGAATTTACGGTGCGTTCAAGTCATGTCGGAAAGATTGTATTTATGAGTTTAACGAACAGATTAAGATATTTTTGATGAAATCTGGGCGCTTTCTGACCCTCTGTACAACAATGCAACTGAAACAAAAAGGTGGAAAGATAGTCCACAAAATAGTTGATCTCTATTCATAAAACCATGGTTGAACCACTAATGTCACATGGACTATTTTAATGATGTCCTTAATAACTTTCTTGGCCGTACATGTAGTAGTTGCATTGGTGTCTATGCAGGGTCATAAAGCTATCAGATTTCATCAAAACTATCCTAATTTGTGTTCTAAAGATGAATAAAGGTCTCAGGAGGTTGAAATGACACGAGAGTGAGAATAACAGAATTTTAATTTTTAGGCGAACAATAAATTTCAATCTATTCTTAATTCAATCTAATTCAATCTAATCTTAGTTGTCATTCTTTTTGAATTTATTCTTTCCATAAACTTTTTGAATGTTTGAATGACACAGCTACTGCCTACATAAATCTTTCCAATTCAGTCGCTTAGGAGGTAACATTTAAGTAAAGATGCTACATAAAACAAAGTAGCCTATGAAACTAGGTTTTTGAACAGAGCTGTTATTTTGCATATGTGTAGAAACTTGCCTAAAAATGAAGTGTTCAAATGTGCGTTTTTGAGTAAAATTCACGCATTCTGTTTTCGTTTTGTGATATTTGTTTGGGCGTTTCACATGTAATTGTCAAATTATTCTAATGTTAATGTCAACAAAATTAGATCATGTGCGCATAACTGTGCATAATTGCCGTTTTGGCCCTTGAAAAAAATGCTAAAAATGGAAAATGAATTGAAAAATGTTGGGTGGGTGGTTTTACTGACGTATTTTATCAGGAAAGAGTATTCATTCGTATTTGTCAAAAATGACTTATGACAGACTGTCTGAAGTCAGAGTCAGGAGCAACTGCGAACAACAAAAATATATTACAGTACGTCTACTCGGATGTATCCAAATGCCTTGAAACCCATTTTCAAATAATGATGCAGCCATCAACATTTACAAACATGCTGCTCAGCAAGTGTCTTCATAAGCAAAAACTGCAGATGTCTTGAGTTGTTAAGTTATTTTCGCAATAAGAACGAAGACAACATCATAAACACCACGAAGGCGCTGTGAGCCATATTAACCGTTTTGCAGACGTCCACCATTTTGATAACTTGACCCTTTTTTCAAACTCCTGCCCTACAAAGACATTTCAGAGATCGTTAATGTGAAAAATGATCATAGACATAGTGTGTGACTGCAAAAAAGTGCAGGATACTTACCCGATTACCTTTTGCTTTGTTTAGAGGCAGATGTGAATCCTCAGGACACCAATTTCAGCCATATTTCATTGTAAGAATACTATTCTACAGTCTTTATACTGAAAGCATCATGTTTAAATCAAATCATGTTAAATAACTGTGAAAATATGCCAACATCTCTGAGTTGTTTTAAAGTCGTAAAGACTTTAAAGACCTTTAATACGTCCAGAAAAACTCATATGTTTTGAACACAGCAAATAATGTGAGTCTACGTCACATTTCTAAAGTTCCAAAGCACTAGTAAAATGGCATCTACTTTGCATTTTTTTAATTGGAACAAGACAGTTTGACCTTTTGTACAGAATAGTGAACACGGCTAATGTCACAAATAAGCATTTACATTAGCATTAGCATCTGTGAAAACGGCCTGCTTAGACTAACCTTTGATTAGCGACTTAGAAATAGCGCAGAATCTTAATCATTTACATTTAATTTTGCATCATTGTGGATCCCACTGTGCATAGCGTTCGACTTATGTCTAGGTTTATTCGCGAACTAAAAATAACGTCACCGCCCTTCACATTGTACCGTCTTCGCACTGTATCGCGCATTAGTTCCGGGATGAAAGTAGAAATGGTGACAAACGTCAAAGGGCGTTTTGTCCAATGTCACCTGTTCTCCTTTCATTACTGCTTAGCGTGTCGCAGCCACGCTGTGATGAGAGCGTTCGTATTTGCCCCATGCCGTGACCGCAAATCTGCCAAAGAACGTTCTGGCGAGGCGAGCTTGTCGGAGAATAATACGCGAACCGCGAAGGGGAGGAGGGAACTAGTCCGAATGAATTACCTGAGCCCTCTAAGGAGGAGGCGGGGGGGTGGAAAGCCACTGACTTCATCAATCAATCACAATCAACTAATTGCAGGGCTGGCACATTCAAATCATAGCACAGCTGGAGGTTAATGAAAATTGCACCTTGCTGTGACATAACATCTGATCTTGTTAAATAAGAGCGTGGAACACGAGTTGGGGAGAGGACAGAAGAAAAATCCTAACTGTCTGTCAAAGGGGGATCAGACACCTTCTACATAACGCCTTCCGAGTTTAATCAGCCTGACAAACCTTTTCAATTCTGCCAGTCGAGAGTCGCTGAAGTCGAGCGGAAGGAAGAGAGCCGCTGACCTTGGGAGAGCTGCGTGTGCGGCTACGTGCACTCCGTTTGAGCCGTTTGAGGTTCGACTTGCAAGGATTTCAGCTGGAACTGAGGGGAAGGGTTGTGTGTGTTGTCGAAGCCGGATTTCCCCAGGGAAGCAAAATATCTGGAGGCGTACACGGTACACACTGCACACTGAATGCAGGGAGACATCTTGAGAAGAATGGAGGCAGGATGTGCTGAAAAGATGTTGTCAGGAGGAATAATGTGGCTTTGAGTAAACGAATGGCTTGTGGATCATTTGATCACACTTATATTGCAAGTGCTTTAACTAAACCAATACCTATTGAATGTTTTATCCATCGCATTTATGCGATATTGGGATAGATGCCAATATTTGGGTGTTTCTTCAACTATGGGACCTCTTTGGACTTAGCTTCACACTTTTGCATCAATCGACTGAATCCTTTTCGCTGAACAAGTAATTTTTGGAGAAATAGTTGAAGAAACGCCCATTATGACTCTCGACTTGGTCTGCCTGTAGATCTTTTTCTTGGCTTCTCCATAAAGGGCGCCATAGCGTCGAGTGACTTCCTGTAAAATGCTTAGAATTTCCGTTTGCTGTCATAGCAACGTTAATAAGCTAAGGAATTCCTTTAAAGTACTAGAAAGCCTGTCATGTCTGGCACTGTATGCGTGCTTTCATTGCTAAATTTAAATACTTGGTGGTAAATAATAAAATAATCTGTTAAAATCTGTGTTTTTATCATTCTGTGGACAAAATCGTGTGAACTTGATCGGGAGCTGTTTATGCAGATGTGTGCTCATCTGTTTTCAGTGCAGCTCCTCGAGTTGCTTCAGGTCATCTTCTAACTCATTAAACTATGACGGGTCCTTTACTGCAAAAATACAGTCACTGTGACACTCTGAAGTGTTTAAACTTCGATACCAGTTTTCATGTTATATTGTTGTAAATACGCACATACCCACTGTATCCCTTCTAGCCTTAACCACAAATCAGACAGAAGTGTAGATTAACTTAGGTGGACCTAAACTTAATATGGTGTGTTCTGCGATTGAAATTAAGTCATTTCTGATTCTCATTCATTTTCATTTCATGCTTTAAATAAATATGAATAGATGATCAGTTCACGTGTTTGAATGTTTCATGACAGGGATCTGTCATGAAACATTAATGGGCCCAAAATTCATTCATTTTTCTTTTAGCACAATAGCTCTGAATAATTCAACCAAGGCTCATTGGGGGAAAAAATGTGAGGGCTGCAACATTTCTGAGAAATAATATGTTGCTATTTGCACGTATCGTAACACTTTAAAAGTGTCCAGTAGGTGGCGTGAAATTTTTAGTTTTACCCAAAATGGCTGGTGAACGTGACGTGAATGTGGCAACATTTTTTTTTTCTCCGTTGCCTGTTTTCTCGGTAAGCGGTACAAAAAAACTTTGAAAATATCATTCCACCTACACTAAACAAAAGAAAATGTACAATCATGCCATTAAAGCTTGGTTTTACAAAGTTTTTTTTTCTTCTACTTCTATCACGAATCCAGTTTGACGGATCTTGTACCAGGTGTGCTTCTGAGCAAGTTTACTACATTAGAAAAGCCATACAGAGCTGATTTTGATACAGATATCAAAACGTATTACTTTACTGTCATAAATTGTGTGAAAAAAAAATACATTTTTAGCGGAAAACTGCAGTGAATTGCGAGCATAGGTACGTTTTTGGAAATGTACAAAAATCCACAACGGCCACATTTTTCTCAACAAGCTGGAATAATGTCTGTTATGGAGCACATTGTTAACCACATTAAGGCGTGCTGGCATGTCTATTAAAAATGCCGTTTTCTGTGACTCCCTAAAGCTAGCGCCACTCTAAATGTGCTAGTGGTTGTGTTAATATCAATAATTAACTCTTTCTGAGGATTTCCCAGGTAACGTCATCGCAAATGAGCTTTGTAAACTGACCGTTATTTAATGCCCCAATTACAGATGGTTAATACATTTTCTGGATAGTCGGCATGGGCGATGGCGGTATTTACGATGCCATTAAGTGCCTCTGTAATTCCATCATTAAGCTGTTCATTATGTAAAGACTGTGGTTTAATCTCTTAGGGGGCTCCAATCACCACTGAGCTCTATTAAACCCTGCCGCCCAGTGATTGCCGCAGACCAGGCCTCAGTCGATGATAGGCTCCAAATTTCCCAGCACAATGCCATCATCACTAACTGCACAAAGGGAACAAGATTACGAAGTGCTGTGTAGGTCATATCAAGTGCACTGACTGAAATTAGGAGCTGTTTGCGAGTGTAAAGTTCATGCAATTTAATTCAGTTAAATGGCTGTATTCTCCATGCCTTGAGTTGCACGAGCTCTTTTGGCAAGAATTTTGTTCTATCAAACTTCACACAGCTGTACGCTCACGCTGAGGTTTTGTCACAAGGGAATCTTTTGTACTCGTGTTTTGAATCTGAGCCATAAAGCAGTGTGATTTGCGAGAGAGACATGTGATATTTCAAATGCAGCATTTGTTTTCTGCAGGCTTTTTGAAGAAAGCGGATGCCTTGTTTCACAAGAGTATCCTAAGATGACTTCTTCTGACCGGATTTTAATGCAGACTGCTGGATTTAGTGACAACTAAAGTGAAGCTAAAGCCCATTTCATGTAAATGAGGAGTTTGTTAGATACCATGCATGAATAAATAATTTACCAATGCATGTTTTAAAATTGACATTGTCGGTTTATATTGGCTACTTTAAAATTGAGTTTCTTGTCAGGTTTCTACCACTCCTTTCTGGTCTTTGTTTTCACAGCCCTTGTTCCCTGTTATTCTGTGTGATTTTGTTCTTTTTGTGAAGTCTGTCTGTTTGGTTGGTCATATTTGATTCTTTTTAGTCTTCCTGGATTTATCTTGCGCTGTTATTTTTGTTTCCTACCTGATTTTTAAGTTTTATGTGCTGAAGATCTTTGTCCAGTGATTACTGAGCGTTTGGGTTTTGTTCCCGTTTTAAAAAACCGTCTTGTTTTGACTTGAACAAGTCGTAATATTGACTGCCTATCTCATAAACACAGGTTCACAGCTTCACAGGTTTACTGATGAAAGATATGTAGACAATCCCAGAATGCACTGCGAGAAGCTTGCTGGGGAGGAAATGCAAGATGACAGTTGAAAGCACCCGATATTGTTATGTGTGCTATATAAAGGCTATTTGTTCTTTTAGAGTTAAGGACCGAACAGCTGATAAAACTGTATGTGAATTATAACATTAATAATAATTCATAAGCAATCCAATAATTCAAGCATTTTAGCTTTAATTTGTCACTTCTAGCCAAAATACATAATAATGCTTAATAAAAAGTCATCAGAAAACATCAAAATAACTCCCAGATGTGTTTAAAAATGTTTTAAACTGTTTTAGCTTGTAAATGGTGCTCGATCTGTGTATATTTCTCTTCCGATTCAGATGAGATGAAAGCTGAAGTTTGTTAAAGCTTTTATGATTAATTTATTACAAACATGCACTTTACTTTTCACTTTAAAAGATATACACTAACGACCTGGAGTCGTGTGGATTACTTGTGGATTATTGCAATGTTTTTATCAGCTGTTTGGACTCTCATTCCGACGGCACCCATTCACTGCTGAAGACACACTGGTCAGCAAGTGATGCGAAGCTAAATGTATCCGAATATGTACTGGTCAAGTAACAAACTCCTCTACGTCTTGGATGGCCGAGTTTTTGTGGGAACTATTTCTTCAAAGAACAGCAATGACAAACTGTACGTAGCGTTCCCGGCTAAACTGAAGTAGACTTGGGGCATTACATGGAATTTGTATTATCTGACTTTATCCAGCTGTATGCTTTTATTTTGGCACTAGGGATTCTTTTGCGCTGTGCTATTTTGAATCCGAGCCATAAAGCGGTATGTGAGATTTCAAACGCAGCATTTGTTTTCCACAGGCCTTTTGAAGAACGTAGCAGTGAGGAAAAAAGAAAAGCAAATGCCATCGCTATCTTAGTCAGATTAGGAATTTGACGCTCAGGGTATTTGACGCTCATCTTCAACAATTTCATCTCCTTTTGTGCTATCTGTGGTACCGCTTGTTTCGGGCAGTCCGTCAGTCAGGTATGAGACAGCTGCCAAAGGATGAAGATACTCACACTTTTTTCCAAGTATTGGCAGCAGATTCAGGCGACACGCTGCTCCCCAGAGCCTCCAGACTGACAGGTTTCTTTCGCTTTGGTTTCCAGTCCTTAGTTCCTTTTCTGACTCTGCTTTTATATCTGTATCCTGCTGCCATCCTTTCACTTTTGCCTTGGTTGGAGTCCTGCAGATAATGTACTGCTTCAAACTTTGGAGAGTGTCTGTATGTGAGTGTTTGCAAGGTTTGCAGATCTCCAAAGTGCGATGCACTGAGATTGAGTGCTAGGACTGCTGTAATTTGTTTACGTCGAATGGAGGACCAAAACTGTGGAATAAGCACAATAGATGTAGCATGTAGACGTTAGAACTAGTTTTCATTCGTGCACAATACCTGCTTTTCAGGTGTTATTGAGATGCTGAAGATGCTAAAATTTTGCACATTACAGAGAGTAGCAAAAATCCTCATGTGGGGGATTGTTTGTGAAATAAGCAGTGAGGCCATGCTAGTCAGCTAGCTTCTGGTGGCTAGCAGTGTGATTTGGTTTAATATTGAATTAAATATTGAGTTATACGTTTTACTAAACACACTATTGTTATTGTTGCAAAAACACAGTAAATTTGTGGTTACAGTGGTTTAATTATAGTACTAATAATGTTTTTAGTTTTATTTTTTATAAGGTTAACTAGCATTAACCGATCTGGACCAAAATGTAACCTCATGCTAATCTTGTTTTATTGCCTGTTGGTTTGCTTTGCAGATTTTATTTTATCTGTAAAATCTTTCTGGGTACTTATATTTAATATCTCACAGAACATTTAGCATTTAGCACATTTACCTCTAAACATATTGACTCTTTTTATTCCATAAATCAAAACAAACAAACTAGCCTACCATGTTAAAGTTAGTCGAGTCAGTAGGAGAAATGCGATGTGTGACTCAATGAAGCAAAGCCTTTTTGCTTGCTTTATCAGTCTTGATATTATTTGCGTTTTTAGGTTTAATATCTCACAAAACATTTATTAAACCGTCTAAACATAACGTCCCTTTTTATTCCATAAAGCAAAGCAAAAAAAATTTGCCCATGCTAACGTTAGCAGACTACTGTGGAGTGAAGCCTGACTACTGTAACCAGGATGTTTTGGCCACCATTGACTTTCATAGTAGGGATAAATATACTATGGAAGTCAATGGTGACCCAAAACAACCTTGTTTTCTTTTTGTGTTCTGCACAAGAAATAAATTCATACAGATTTGGAATTATTTGAAGGTCAGTAAATGATGACAGAATTTTCACTTTTGGGTGAACTATTCTCTTAATTCATATTTCGAAGAACTGGACACATGTTGTGTTCATTTCGCCTCACAAAGCAGTAAACAAACATTAGCATATATGCTAAGCGAACCTGTTGAAGTTAGCAGACTGCACATGTGGTGGACCGGTTTGCTTTGTTTGTCATTTGCCGACACATGGCCAGCATAAACCTGCAAAGGACCGGCTTAAACCAGCATCCCAGCTTCAAAACATACCTAACCAGCATATGCTTTTTTTTTTTATTCAGCAGGGACGAAGCCTGTTGCTTTGTATTGTAGTTTCTTTATTTTGTCAGTAAAATCTTTCTTATCAAAATGTCCAAACATATTGGCTCTTTTTATGCTACGCAACAAAACAAACAAACTAGCCTGCTGAAGTTAGCAGAAGGTACGTGGGGACTGAAGTGAAGCGCAAGTGAAGGCGCCGAACCAAACATTACAGCAATTAACTGAAGGAGAAATGAATCAAATCACGTTCTTTTAGCCACAAATGCAAAACGTCTCCTGCAGCTCAACTGATAAGGCTTTGCACTAGCAACACCAAGGTCGTGGGATCCATTCCCAGAGAACAAACATACTGATAACATCTATACCTTGAATGCGCTGTAAGTCTCTTTGGATTACAGCGTCTGCCACATGCATAAATGTATTGTAAACATACTTTTCTCTGTCAACAGCTACTAACGCCAAACACTTGACGTGACTGTATAGCTGCGGCGTGTTTGTTGAATTTCTGCTTATTCTGTTGCTGCGGTGGAACCTGAGCCTGCGTGGTTTTGTGTACTGGCCTGTCTTGTCACATTTAGCACTTGGCCATGAGTAATCATCTTTATTGTAAGACAGCTTAGTTACAAACACCTGACCGTTTTTCGATACGATGCTCATTTAAATATGCTGTATTTTATGGGCTTTCTGTACATGTACTGTAAATAGGCTCATTAGTTCAACATTTTTATCTCTGGAGTATTGGACAGATGTGCACATCACTTTTCTGTCAGTTTTGTTCCACTCACTGCAAAACCATGTGTTGGTTTAGAAACGTGAATTTGAATCTTTAGCAATGTATAAAACATCAGAATATCTCAAGTCTATGTACAGTAGGGCACCGCAGGCTACAAACCACCTTATAGAAAGTTATTTTAGTGTTATTTATAACTTGTCATTTTACTTCAAGTTATTAAGTTTTTCAAGATTTACTTTTTTTTCTGTTTAGCTTTCAGTTATTTTATTTCAGTTTGAAGTTTCATAATTTTAGTACTTTAACTTGAAGGACAATTAGATAAGGGTGATCTGGCCACAGCTGGGTAGCAACTGATTAAATGTAATCTGGATTATGTGGTCAGATTCCCAAAGTATTTGTAATTAGAGTATATTTCATTTTAAAATGATCATAATCAGATTATGCAGGTCCATTTTTTAGTGGATTAAATGGTTACATTTACTATGTGTCCTACCATTACCTTTGACTGTGTTCACGAATGTTGTTTAAATATCACTAATTTGGAATATCAATAATTCAACAACACATTCACATACTGACCGCCATCACAGAAGCCATATATAAGATCCTTCGGTATTACCAGCAGCTTTCACATTGCTCAATAGCTAAATTACCCTCCTCCATCCCCAGTTCCTCCTCTCTTCCTTTTCCTGTCGTCTAACATCTTGCTTTATTTACAGTTTTTTTCCAGCTGATGACACACATTTTCAAAACTTTAAACACAAATCCAAGAATTGCATTCGCAGTCGCAACGATCACTGCCTTCAAAATATCAAAAAAGCGTTTTGCGTGTCACATAGGGAACTGTGTGTTTCGTTTTGCAAAAAGGCCAAAAATTTGTGTATGGTTCTGATGTTTGAGTTTTACATTTCAGAAATGTGTGACAAGTCAAGATTTAGTGCGTAATCAAAGTAAAGAGTATAGAAACATTTAATATTGGCTATTTATTGAATCTCGGTTACTCGAAATAAGCGCGTTATTAGAAAAAAGCTGTCGTGATTTTAGTTTTTTGGAGAAAGATCTTATTTCCAGTGCATTCATCATGCTCATACAATATGACTTCTTATCTGCCTTATAGTCATCATTGCATGAGAAAGCAACTGACGGCGTTTCCAATATCGCCCTGAATTTTTTTGCTCTCGTTTGTTTGCTCCGATAACGGCTCTCCATTTTTCCTCCGAGATGGGCTTATCATAGCCAGGTGGTTTGCAGATGAGGTAAAGCAGGGAGAGATCAAATATTGCTCTCCAGCGGCCACATCCTGCTAATTACTAAACGTCTCGCCAGCGTTGTGTCGAAACGTGCTAACAAACGGATTACGGAATGGCGAAGGCGAACAAATGAGAGTTTCCTAATCCCAGCTATGTCACAATTACATCTGGCGAAAAGTAAAAAACGCAAGAGAGAATTCTGGTCCGCGGAGCGGCAGGCGTAGAGGATAAAGTAGCCGCCTCTACACAGGAATTAGATAAGATCGCTTAAAGCTTTCCATTAGGGCTGTGTGGACGGCGAGAGATAGCGCACAACGTCGCCAGCTGAGGGGAAAAACCAAAGCCAGCCTTTCCGGAGGCGAGCAATGAGCGATTGGAAGTGGATTGGAAAAAGACCACGAGAGCTCATCCAAAGGAGGCCGTGCAATTTGCGATTCTCAAGAACCCTCTCTAAATTGAACCTCATCTCCGACTGCAAATGTCAAATTATAGCGATATCCTCTCATCTGCACAGCTTCTTTTTCATGTCCAAGTATAGCGTGCGGCCCCTCGCGCTCCCTCGCTCCTTGTTTCCCTCTCCTTGTCAAGAGCAGCCTTTTTTGGCTCTTTGTTCTTTCTGGTTCAAAAAGCTCAGCCCCACTGAGCATCAGCAGGGATCGCTCCTAGCAAAATCAAACTTTTTTTTTTGGAGTAAAAAAAAGCGAGAAATATCTATTGTCCTGAGAGACATGCCCACATGCATTCTGACTAAAATCCACAACATGTTACGGCAAGTAAACAAGCATGGGTGCTTTTGATTGGAGACACCCAGCTGAATTTATGAAGGCGGATTTAATAAAAAAAAAACAATAAAAAAAAAAAAACAGTCGTGCAGAACTACTTGACTAAAGGAGAATTAGACAAGAAACTTGAAGCTTATTAAAACTGAAAACTCAAAATGTGTACAGTATGTACTGTTTGCAAAATATATGGTTTGATTTTATATTGTAGATTTTAATTATATGTATGGTTTTTTGTCATAAAAAGGTAAAATCATTAGATATAGAATCTGTATGTGTTTTCTTTTTTTTTTCTTTGCATGTTGATTGCACCATGTGACTTTAATTTAGATGACATTTTTTTCAAATGTTTACAGCATACTAAAGATTAAATTAAAGATTAATTCATGATCATCAGAAACTGCTCAAAAATTTGACTTTAATCAGTTTTTTAATCAGTGTTTTTCCTCTCATTTCCCTTTTCCAATATTGTTGACTTTATACAATAAATAAATAAAAGAAATCATTGAAAAATATTTCCATTTTTTAAAAGTTACTGAATTTTTTTTTTTTAATTAAAGTGATAATTTAGCCCAAAATTCTGTAATTTAATACGTTTAAGTTTTTATTTAAACTAAAACAAAGTATAAAATGCCGCTGGCATTCAGCAGATATTCTTCAGAATTTCTCAAAAGTGATGTGGAGGAGACGAATTGTTGAGTATAAATTTTGGTTCACTTTACGTACGAAAAAAGTGTTTTTTATAGCTTCGCAAAATTACGGTTGAACCGCTGATCTCCTTGCTACGTTTCTAAGCCTCAATCAGGTTGATTACATTGATGTCTATGGAGGGTCAGATGGCTCTCAGGTTTAATTAAAAATATCTTAATTTGTGTTCCAAAGATGAATGAAGGTCTTACGGGTTTGGGGCAACATGAGGGTGAGTGATTAATCACAGAATTTTCATCTTCGAGTGAACAATCTCTTCAACAGCTTCAATTTATTGCACAACTACAAAGCTTATCGGTTCGGCTTAATTATACGAAATCACGAAATGAATACAGTCATCTATCGTTATAGCATTCTAGCGGTTGCTCAGCCTGAATTGGAACCCATAAAAGAAGTTGTGTGCAGTCAAATGTTCGGAATCTTGTAATCTTTCACATTGTGTGACGAGCAAACTTCACGAAAACCTTCTCCTGAACCCCCGAACGTATGTGTCCTACAAAACCAAATCTCCTGAGCCGCGATAAGCACGGCCTGTGGAGTTTGGTACTGTGCACACAACTGTGTCCAAACCTATTACCACTGAGCTCCACATCCCCTCTCCCCAGAAGGCACCATCTTACTGTGTTTCCCCTTCTCACTAATAGAGACAAGCTGTCCTGATACTCCAGCTATCCTATTTTCAGCCGTTATGGATGACAGAGCACTCAAATGCAAAATCAAGTTTGCAAACTTCTTTACGTTTCCTAAAAGTACGAGGAGAAATATCGTTTGATTGTTTATACAAATGCACATTAAGCAGTCAAAAGTTATATACAATTAAAATACAAATAAAGTCTCTTGAAAGCCATTTTTTAATTATCATTTTGACCCTGGATCCATCCATCCATCCATCCATCCATCCAAAAGAGCAATGATAATCCAGAAATATTAAGCAATTGTTTTTAACATTCATAATAAGAACAAATCATCATATTATATTGATTTCTGAAGGATCGTGTGACATTAGTGTTGCTGAAGTTTAGCTTTTCATCACAGAAATAAATTGCATTCAATTTAAATAGAAATCAACTAGTTAAAATTGTAATAATAATAATTTGTAATACTTTTTTTGCTATCCTTTCACTACTTATGCAGCCTTAGTGAGCATTAAAGATATCTTAAAAAAATATAATTCTTAATAAAAACTGCTAAATCATTTGGAAGCCAAACATATCACACTTTTTGCTTGTAATAATGCGTTATATTTGTTTTATGGTCGCTATAGAAAGAAGTAAGCATGTTGTAATCATTTATTAGTCGCGGTCTTTTCTCATTTCCCTGGACCAAAATGAAAATGAGATAAAATGCAATTTGCACACCAAACATCATTACATTTTGGGGGCAAATATCTCATTTCAAGGCTATCCTTCTTTTTCTCCCCTGAACACGCTTGCACAAATTAATGTTATCTGTTTTGGATTCTTTCGTAACTACCGTTCCCAGGATCCATTCCTTGAGGGGATTGAAATAGGCACACGACCACAGCCAGAATCCCAGATAAGGAATTTTCGGTTGCCGGTAGCCATCGGTGTTCAATTTCTGCAAGAAGAAACAGTAATCAAATTCTTATCAAACAGACTCCAGGGCTTAAAGACACCGGAAATCACTGGAAGAGAAAATGAGATGGATGTGGCACCATTTGTCACATTACATCTGAGGTGGTAAAAGGTGAGACGGCTTGTGTTGTTTTGTCATTTCCTCACTTACAGCACTGTGCTGAGATACTGAGCCAGACGACATAACCGCCACGTTAACAGCTGCTTATATAACCATTTACCCTTCATCGTGGGGTTGTTTACCTCAAAATTGAACGTTTTTTATCATTTATTCATCTTCGTGTCATTCCAAACGCCTATGACCGTCTTATCTTTTTATATATTTATATTTGCATTGTACAGTTATACAAGGCTTGTATAGAATATTAAGAACAGTTTAATAAGAGATGTTTATTCCTGTGATGAAAAGCTACATTTTCAGCATCATTACTTGATTACATTGTCCTTCAGAAATCATTATATTGTGCTGATTTCTTTTTATTATTAATGTTAAAAACAGTTCATTTTTTTGGACTACCTTTGCTTCGATGGATGGATGGATGGATGGATGGATGGATGCACTGTAAAACAAAACAAAAAAAAACAGCTTAAGCTGATTTTTGAGTTTTCTCAACTTAGAAAACTCATTAAAACATAAGTTGAGAAAACTTAAATAAAAAAACATCTAAAGCTGGTTGCCTTACATTTAAGTTGGTTCAACTTTTTTTTAGAGTGTGGATGGATAGATGGATGGATGGATGGATGGATGAATGGATGGGTAGATAGATAGATAATACTTATACAGACAACTTATTTTTTATTTTTTTTTATTTTTGAATATATATATATATATATATATATATATATATATATATATATATATATATATATATATATATACATACATATATATATATATATATATATATATATATATATATATATATATAAATATCTATCTGCGTATCTGCGTTTCTTTCCATCTTCTTTTTTCCTTTATTAATGCGTTAATATGATGACAGATTCGCTGAGATCATGTTTTTCATCATTCCTGGAATAATTGAATTCGAAGCCAACTCGTACAGAACAACACAGTCAGGCTTTGCGCGAGAAATTAATATCGCATCGCGGTGATGAAAGCGCATTACTCGGGCGGCCCCGGTGCTGCAGGAGAGAGCTGATCTGAGTGATTGTTCTGTCCATCTGTCAGTGGGGGAGGCTCTTCCAGCGGGTTTTATCTGCTTTTCATCAGAGCCGTCCAGCACCAATCCACGTTTGCTCTGACCCGCGCCTGAAAAAGCTGCTTCGCGGCTCTCAGATAGATCCCTCTCTGTCTTTAGCCAAACAAGAGCTCCCTTTCTGACAGCCCAGATTAAGTTAAAGCGACACCCGAGCCCCGAATCCAGAAAAGTAGGTCTCTGTGTTTAAGGTGTCCCTTGTTTCGTCAGGCAGAGCGGACCGAGAGGAACCTCCGCTGAGAGGTAATGAGTACTGGCTGTTTATCAATAACCTGAAGAGGGTTATGTGGCAGAACGGATAAAGGTGATTACCTCTTCAATACAACACCGGATGTTTGTCTCTCCTCGCCGCACCGGAGAGGTGGAATAAAAAAAAAAAACACATCCTTGACCCCCGGTGCACTTTGTGCCTCTCAATTACCAGATCGAGAGCGTAAATAAG
Organism: Puntigrus tetrazona; assembly: GCF_018831695.1. NCBI lineage: Eukaryota > Metazoa > Chordata > Actinopteri > Cypriniformes > Cyprinidae > Puntigrus > Puntigrus tetrazona. The sequence continues at coordinate 11,953,670 of NC_056720.1, forward strand.
AGAAAATGAAAGCCGTCGCACTACAACAAGCAGCGTGTAGGTGTTTAATGGCAGATTCTTCACCTCAGTGAGTCATTACCTTTACTCATTAAAGGTTTTTTTCTCGTTTGAAAGCACCGGATGCATTATGGGTGTCCTCAACAAACCGATTAGTGGTTTGCATGCTAATGCCGAAGATGCGTTAAAGGGATCGTTCACCCAAAAATAAAAATTACGCTACGATTTATTAAACCTCAAGCCATCCTGTGTGTGTATATACATATATCTTGGCATAAATATCTTGGTAAATTTCACTTATTGTGTATCGCTTTTATATATATATATATATATATATATATATAATATATGAATCAATGAAATGGTTAACCTACCCTATCAAAATAAACCACGTAACATAATAAAAGCGAATCAATGCACATTTCCCGCCAGTCCTGTGTGAACTACGGCACGCAAAAATTATTACTTTATTAATCTATTTCAATATTGTGAGATGGCGGAGATAGCATCAAGCTACTGACAAAATGGACAGTTTTGGAAAGGCCTTGAACCCAGCTTTCATATGATATATCAAAACCTATAAAAGTTTCACCATGTGTTGGGTTTTCCTCAATATAATTATCATTGCATTGAAGAAGAAAGTCGTATACATCTATGATGGCTTGAGATGAAAAGGTGAGAGCTATTTTTCATTTTTTAAATTGAATTTTTATAACTTTAAGGCAACTGCAGTGCAGTCTTTCTACTTAAAAACCATTTATTCAGTGTAAGACGACTTTTTGTGTGCGTGAAAGACAACATGATATCGGAAAAACAAAAATGAAAGAGAAAAAAACAGTTGCTAATAGATTTCACAAATAATTACAAAGAAAAGAACCCTTGCTGTCTATGGAAATTCATCAAAAATATCTTAATTTGTGTTCAGAAGATGAACAAAGGCCTTATAGGTTTAGAAGAACATGAGGGTGAGTCATTTTAATTTTTGGGGTGAACTATCCCTTTAAAAAACAGTAAATAAACCATAAACTGCGTCATTCCGGTACGGATTCATCTTAAAATATATCTAACAGCATAAATTCTATTCTTACAGCTTTTGTTTTAACAGAAGAGTGAAGCATGAGCTGAATTTTTAAGCCTGTTACTCACAAAAAATAAATAAATAAATCGAAACTATCAAACAGATGACAGATGGCTTGTAGTGGATTGCGTACAACAGGTTTTTCAGAATTTTTTTTTGATCATGTTGGTCATTTGGAGACCTTAAAATTTGCTAATCTGCATATGAAATATGATACAGGGTTTTTTCCACATCAACAGCACTTATTTAACAAAAAACAAACTTTCAAGTTTTATTCCTACCTATATTCTAAAGGGTTTTTTTTACAGAGGGGTTCATATGTAATTACACTGATTTACATTTATTTACATTTTATTCTTTAAAACATGATTATTATTTTTTTCTCAGGCTGTTGACGGTGTTATGGACGGATGAAAACAAAAATCCAAAATCACCTCTAAAAGCCTTTAATATGTCAACATAATAGAACACAAAATTTCAACACGTTTTTTTTTTTGTCCAGTGTTCTGGAAAATTATGCAAATGAAGGCAAATTTAATTAGATAAAACCATATTTGCATATTTACACTTAGCTTGTTATACAAAATAATTGTCTTAATTATGCTGTGATTAATCAACTGGGGAAATATGGTCACATTTTAACCCTGTTTTTACCTGCGATGTCTTTAAATGAGAGATTTCTGAAATAAACAGCAAATGGGCCAACATGGCTTTGATGTGTAAGCCAATAATGCCAAGCTATTCTCAATTCGTTACTATTCAGGTTCCAAAAATCCCAAAACCACTGCGCGGTGACCCAAAAATGCTGTAAAATCGTAAATACGTCTTAATTATCGTTTTGGATTGTTCAGAATCAATCCTCTCCATCCTGCCCTGTTTCGTCTTTGGACGCCAAATGCGGTCCGAGACTTGTCGTATATGAAAATAATGCCCGATTTCATTAGTGATCGCCGCGTTAGATAGCAGCATTATAAGGTTGCTAGGCTTGTATGAAATATTGGAATATATGGTTGCCATAGCAACATATGACATACACCCTGAAGTGAAATGGTGGTGGGGGGGGGAAACAATTTCATTCATCATCATAGCTTCAGCATACAGAGGAAAATTGGGCGGCTAATATTTCAGAGCACTGATTTTGACTGAACGGGTCACCCCGAGTCTGGGAGACGACTGGGAAAATCAGGTGGTGCCGATCCCGTCGGCGCAGGTGAAGAGAGCCTCCGTCGAGCAGAATTTCAAGGGTACTTGAGCACTGAATAATTAAAACAATTCTCTTATGACGCAAAACGGAAGATTTTGATCAGCCAGGAAGGTCCGCGGAGGCTAGACAAAATTCACTTTGATACAAGAAAGGCTTGCGTGTGTTTATTAGCGTTTGTTAGGGAAAGCGCCGCTGTTGTTGTGTCTCGCAGTCAGGGGATTGTTTAAACCAGGTGTTGGTCTATTGACGTTTCGTCTGGCAGATGATAAAACAGTTCAAAAGAGAAAAAACAACAAGCCACATACACACACACACATATATATTTATATACATACATATCGTAGTGTTGTTAAATAGCTCTTGAAGTTAATATATTTGAAATGTACTAAATTGCTAAATAATCATTACGAACATGTAATTACAAAATTATTTAAATGCAAGACGTAAGATTCAATAGAAATTGCATTTAAGTACATTCCAGTTTACCGTAAATGTTTGTCTTTGCATTTGGCAGTACACTTTAACAATGTTTCGTAGAGAAGTGATTATGAAAATACGTATAGGAGATACGCTGAAATCCTATGCAAGGGTGTCAAAACACTCTCGAAATTCATTAAATACCAATTTAAATAATACATTTTCATTTCATCGCAGTTAACATGCATTAATTAAATGTCTGAAAGCATCGCATTCATTGTATCATTTCTGTGTTAAGTACCATTTTTAAGTAGCAGGCATAGCACATACTGCTAACTGATTGAGAAAAGCTCTTTTCATTAGCCGGGAAAAAAAAATAAAAAATCAGACTGCCTGATTGTATTTCGTTCATTTTTCCAACTCCAGCACAAGCACCAATCGTTTTGTCCTCAGATAATGTCAAACTCCAGCTTTATATGCCGTCCAGCAGCTTTCAATTCTTTTTTTCTTTCAGCCAGTTTGAGAAGTGAAAGATTTGATTAGACTATAAACATCTGTGTGTGATTAGGATGTGAAATCCCTGGGTAGATTTTGTCTTGGCAGGTACAGTTCGTTTCTTGCGCGCCGAGGTCATGGAGGCTCAAACAAATTGGTCTGATGGAAATCCAAAGACTTCCTCTTTCATTGACAAATGGATTTGGAAAGCTTGTTGGGGGAAATTGCAGGCAAGATTGGGCTTATCCTTCCTGGTTGTCTGTGGCTTGTTGAAAACAACCTACACGAGAGATCCCTGCTGAGATGGATTAGCTTCTCGCTGCTTACGCTACATCAACCATTTTCAGAAAAATCATTGGAAACATTCAATGCTAAGTTAATGCACTACCCATCCGCACTCGCATCCACCAAATTGCTCACTCGTTGAATAATTTTGGGTTTTTCCTTTTTTCCAGGATTGCCTTTTAGGTGCAAATGGGAAGTGAGATGTTGCGGTTCTTCGGTGATCGAATAAAGAAGCGGCGGACGAAGACAAAGTCCCGCTTTATTTGTACCTGAGAAAATCGCTGCTCCTGGATTCTCTCCAACTCTTCGTTCCCTCGGCGCTCCCTCAGGATAAGAAAGTTCTAGGCTACTTTTTCCCCCCCGACTAACCTAGATAGCGTTTACCGTTGTGCAGACCGGTGGGGGAAGCGAAAATAGTTTGGCTGACCACGCAGATATTCAGCCCTTATTCTCATTCAAGATCCAGCAACACGCTTTTTCCACTGAGGAATCTGGAGCAGCATCAGAGCTTATTCAAATGCACAGGAAGGACAAGGCCAGCCCAGTTTTGAAAAAGGAGCTATTTGTTTGCAACGTACGATATTTCTCTCAGCGCTCCAGCTAGAGCTGCCGTGGCTTGCACATATTGGAGTCTTCATAGAATCGTTTAGCAAATTCATTTATGTAAATGATTGTATTAGCGTAACCCAGGGATGCTTTCAGCTTGCCGTCTGATGTATGTCTTGCATCTCTTTGCACGCATTACAAGAACTTATCAAATATACAGGATAATTTGATATGTTTTTTGCACCTGGTGTTATTTTAAACGGGTAAGAGCAGCCTTGGTTCAGTGACCTATTAAATATCAAAATACATTTTTATAGTAAACAATTATTTGAATTATTATATTCACTTTTAAATATATTTGAATGTACACTTTCAGACTACCCCCCCCCACACACACACATTCCATCTGAAACTAAATTTATATTTTTTCCATTAATATTAATTATGTTTTTTTTTTCTTTCTTTCTCTCAGTGTATTGTGCACACATTCAAAGATGTATTTGTTCCAAATCACTTTTCTAATATATAATGTTTATTAAAAAAAAATCTTCTTTTACATTATAAATATTCTTAAATCAAAAAGATATTAAGTTAAATATATCAAACATATTAAATTTATTATTAAGTTTTAAATATACAATTCAGTTTTTTATGAGGAAGAAACTGTATTGGTTTAACTTTTCTTACCTTTTAGGCAGATATTTATTTATTTATTTATTATATTTATTTATTATTTTAATTCATCTATTTAGCAAGTCAACGTGTGTTTATTCAAGAATGACTAAATACGAAAAACAAGACAAAAATCTAAGAAACACATTTTTTGCATGTACTGTTATGTGCTAGACATATATTTTCTCATGCTATACTTGAGGAATGTTTAAAAAAAGAAAAATATTTAAAATAAAAATTGTGTTTTATCCTAATAAATATAATAATTTCTGAGCCGATATAAAGCTTTACATTGTATCTCTATACTAAGAGAGCGTGAATGTCTATGACTCATGAATATGTAACTAGGTTTTCTAGATGGGCCCAGCGATCACACATCTAGGTAATTAATATTCATGAGCCAGCTAGGTGCAAATTAATTTGTGGGTTAAAAAAACAGCAGGCCTATTTAATGCACCAAAAATATCCTACGTTTATTATTCATGACTAGTTACAATACGCAAAACACTCTCGTGGCAGTTTGACTCTTTGACGTCTTGGTAAATCTGTGGCAAATCCGTCTCTGAAAGTTAGGTTTAGGGGTGGACAATTAAGTTTGTTTTTTTTTTTCTCCAAAAATCATACACTGGCATATAAAAACGTTAGATCCTTCAACTCCGAATACATCAATATTCTAATAATTTCCAAGCAAATAAAAAACAGATTTTGCTCAGTATCTCAACAGCAAGACATCCTAATTATCTATGACTCATGAATATTAATTAGATGATGTAACTGAATTGCCTAGGAGGACCCAGAGTTTCAGGTAATAAATATTCATGAGTCCAGCAGGTGCAAAAGAAATAATAAATTCTTGGCCAAAAAAGAAACAGGCATATTTAATGCCAAAAAGTATCTCCTAAATTCTGTTACTAAGAGAGTCGGTAAAACAGTAAAATACTTGTTATTATTTTTACATCTTTCACGTGTCTTGTGAAAATGTTTCCACAGGCATGTCGTGAGATCAGGTTGTATCCAACAAACTCTCATCCGTTCGTAACTATTTGATGTCTTGTGGCAATATCGTACAATCTCGTAAGTATTTAACGTGTTGCCAAATCCACACAAGTTCACACAAAATTTTATCTTATGCTTTTGTACTCGTATTGAGTTTCGAGGTAGACCCTCACGCTTTTCCCAAAAATACAATTTTCGCATTAATCCAAATGTACAAATTTATTTTTAACTTTCAAAGCCATTTTAAACCGATCCCGATAACTTTGAAGATCTAAAAATCGTTCTCAATATTAAACGGTGCCAGATTCCACACCGCAACTTAACGAAAAATGCACGGAGGAACGCTATAGTTAGAAGCACGTCCGGAACTATTTTTTTCAGCCGATGAACGATACAAACATTAAGAGCCAATCGGGATCCAGTCTGATGTAGGCTACGGATGAGCATGCGTTTAGAATAAACAGACGATATCTTTTGACACTAATATCGTTAACGGGGCTTCAAAATAGTACATTTTATTTAGACTGTGTGCAGTCGTACCAACCTACACCCCGGCATAGGAATGGATGCACAGCTTTTGAGGGTTTGGTTATATAAACGAAAGCTACAAACGCTTTAAAAAATCTTTTTTTAATCGCTTCAATCATTTTTCAGTCGCCTCTTGAAGCGCTTCATATAGTTGCAAGATAAAACGTGCTATAAATCTCATATCACACCCCCGTGTGCCAACCAACCCCAAACCCAACATGTCTGCCGTCCCAGTTTACACACCACGGCCTTCCAAATAGTTTTTCCTAATCAAATCAGATTTATCTACTTGAATTAAACCGAAATATTAAATGTTAACACAAATGAGCTGTTTTAAACCGAAACGATAAATAAGAATCTCTTTGCGTGTCGCATTGGAGCTCATTTGGTGAGAAGCCCTGC